>NC_137003.1:44387086-44424586 GCF_032717465.1 Coenobita brevimanus | reverse complement strand
AACACCCCGCCATAAAGCACAGCAATCACTTACACACCCACTACACTCCGATACGGTAAAGCCACTACATAACACAACGTAACACTTTAACTAGGGTGTTATTTCGCGATACATAACACGCCCAGAATTATCACGGAGCCGGGGACAAAGGATTATCGCTGCCATTTGGGAAAGGGGATCACGTTGCATCAATTTGTGGCATGTTCTGTTTGTGGGGTTTTGTGGGTAATGAATATCTAGTGAACGTGTGTGTGTGTGTGTGTGTGTGTGTGTGTGTGTGTGTGTGTGTGTGTGTGTGTGTGTGTGTGTGTGTGTACTCCTCCCTCTGGGCCCCTACTAACCCCTAGCCCTACTTATTACACTGCTAGGCCTACAAGAAAAAATGTCTCTCACTCCGCTGTCTCAAATTAGCTGTCTAATATCAGAGGGGTTCACGGTGAGCCAGGATCCACGACATGACTTTTGTGGATAACTGTTGTGTCATTTTTTACGTTTTTTACAGTTGTCTACTTTTCTTAATAATAATAATAATAATAATAATAATAATAATAATAATAATAATGATGATAACGATTTTCTTCGCGTTCATTGGGTCACCTATCTTCTGCATACATAAAGAATTAAAGGAAAATGTAAAGGCAGCCAAATGTAAATAGAAAATATCGGAAGAATCACGATTATCCCCAGACAAATGCTGGTGATTATCGTATACCATTTTTTTGGTACTCTGCTACACCAGCCCACACCTACCTGCACTTACACCAACATCCTCCTCCCACACCCACACCAACATCCTCCTCCCACACCCACACCAACATCCTCCTCCCACACCCACACCAACATCCCCCTATCAAACCCACACCAACATCCTCCTCCCACACCCATACCAACATCCTCCTCCCACACCCACACCAACATCCTCCTCCCACACCCACACCAACATTCTCCTCCCATACCCACAGCAACATCCTCCTCCTCCCACATCCACAGCAACATCCCCCTCCCACACCCACACCAACATCCTCCTCCCACACCCACACCAACATCCCCCTCCCACACCCACACCAACATCCTCCTCCCACACCCACAGCAACATCCTCCTCCCACACCCACACCAACATCCCCCTCCCACACCCACACCAACATCCCCCTCCCAAACCCACACCAACATCCTCCTCCCACACCCACACCAACATCCTCCTCCCACACCCACACCAACATCCTCCTCCCACACCCACACCAACATCCTACTCCCACACCCACATCCTCCTTCCACATCCACATCAACATCCTCCTCCCACACCCACACCCACATCCTTTCACATCCACACCACCATCCTCCTCCCACACCCACACCAACATCCCCCTCCCACACCCACACCAACATCCTCCTCTCACACCCACACACCATCCATCCACATCACCTACATATCACCCTCCCACACACACACCAACACAGCCACCTACTCACGCAATACGCATAAATCACTCCTGTTACCACTACCCCCAACCTACTGTTCCATCCTTTCCTCTAAACTCCTTTCCTTCCCTTCCTTCATCTTCATCTCTTTCATCTTCTCCTACCTTTCCTTCTCCATACATCCTCTCTCTTTCTTTTCCCTCTACTCCCCTTCCTTTCCTTCCTCTTTCTTCTAATCCTTTTCCTTCCTCTCCCTTCCCCTCCCCTCCCCTCCCCTCCCTTCCCTTTCCCTTCCCCTCCATTTTCCTGACCCTCCCTTCCCTCCCCTTTCTTACCCTTCAAGCCTCTCGTTCTCTCTTAAAGTGTTTCTCAGCCTCATCTTCCTTCTGTTCCCTTCATCCCTCTAATCTCATCTTACCATCTACTCCCTTTACCTCTCTTCCTTCCAATCCTTTTACCTTCCCTCCCTTCCCCTAACTCTCTCTCTCTCTCTCTTCACGCCTTCAGTCCATTAATCTTTCACCTCCTTATTTTTCTTTCATCTTTACCCTCTTCCCTCCAGTTTCTTTCCCTCCCCTTTACCCTCACTTCCTTCCCCTCACTTTCCCTCCCTTCCCCTCACCTTCCCTCCCTCCCCCTCACCTACCCTCCCTTACCTCCATTTTCCCCTCCCTTTCCTCCCTCCCTCCCTTCCTCCCCCTCACGCTGGAGAGACAATAAACCAAGGCAGTGTTGGTGGAGGAGAGAGATATAGAGAGATTAATGGCGATGTGGTGAATCTTCCATGAGGCAGCAGATACCAGATGGATGGCTAAGATAACAGTGAGATGATAAAGACGGAGTGACAAAGACAGAAGAAGATAACAGATGGGCAACATAGACAACAGTGAAAAAATACAGACGGAGTAACTAAGGCAACAGCCGGTAACAGACAGCAGGTAAGAGACAGCAGGTAACAACAGACAACGGCAAACAGGCAATAACTATGAGACAGCAGGTAACAGCAGACATCAGACAACAGCAGGTAACAGGGAGCAGACAAGAGACAGCAGGCAACAACAGAAAACAGATAACAGATGGGTAACTAAGGCAACAGGGTGATAAGCCGGATACCAAGTGGGAACAGGAGGAAGACAGAGATTAGAGGGCGTTTGTACTAGCCTAACCAAGATCCCTGACCACTCTAAGCTCGGTTAATGGCCAAGTGTAGTCAGACTGGAGGCTCGATTTGACTAGTAACCAAGGAGACTCATTCCCTAAAGACTCATCGAAATTACGTCACCTCGACTTAGTATTCAAGGTGTAGGGTGGTCCAGTTCCGTCAAAAGAAAACAAACATATTTCAGAAATTTGGTCTCAGTGTTCTTCGAGTCTGTAATGGATTTCATGCTGGGACAGGATGGAACAGGTCATCGGTTAACTGTTCAGCGTGGACACCTTTAGGAGAGTACTGGCCAGTGATGATGATGATGATGATGGCCGTGGTGGTGATGGTAGGATAATGACGATGATGATGATGATGATGATGGCCGTGGTGGTGATGGTAGGATGATGACGATGATGATGATGATGATTATTAAGGCTGAGAATGAGGGTTGTTTAATGGGTCTTTGGTTAATATCAAATTTAAATGACCTTTTTTTATGGATATTACTTCTTGCCCCTCCATTACAAAAAGTAAATATATTCTCTCTCTCCCTCTCTCTCTCTCTCTCTCTCTCTCTCTCTCTCTCTCTCTCTCTCTCTCTCTCAGGCAGGTCAACAGGAAAGCAAAGCACTCGAGGGCGAATCCCAAGGAACCAAACAGCCTCCTCTCCCTGTCGAACGAAAAATAAAGACAAAAATGACAGGACTAATTGAATACGAGTTGGGCGATAATTTCTGGAAGTGCGAGGAAGTGGGAAAGTTATTATGGGCGGGCGAACTTTGATGGAAAGAGGCGCAGGGATAAGGGAAATTGAATAAGACAAATTACCAGACAAAGGAAGGTGAGATAATTTGGATTTTAAAAAGTATCAGCAAATTTAACATAACTTGGTGATTCTCTGTTTCATTTTAGTGCAGTGTAAAGGATGGTGCTAATGTAAGAACTCTAAAATTCTATCTATGTATCTCTCTATCCGTCTATCTATCTATCTGTCTACCTATCTATCGCCAGAAGCCTAAATCTAGTAATGGGTGGCCAGAAACGAATCGCCTCCACGTCACCCTGCCCTCTGTCAACAGGCTGCCCTCTCTCCTGCTCACCCCATGCTCTCTCATATACCTCTCCACTCTACCTCCCTTCTCAACCTAGGTTTCTCCCTCCCCTCTCTTCCCCTCCACCTCACTCACATACTCTCCTAGTCAGTCTCTCGATCTCTGTTCTCTCCACATAGCCAGGGCAACCTAGAATAATCCTAATACATTATAGCACATTACATCACCTCATTTGTCTGTCTGTCTCTCCATGTAAATCCTTCACAACCTGATTTCTCTGTCTGTCTCTCCACGTAACTCCTTCGCTTCATTTCTCTGTCTGTCTCTCCACGTAACTCCGTCACTTCCTCATATGTCTGTCTGTCAATCTCTCCACCTGACTCCACACGCTCCTCATATACCTCATTCGCGCTTCTCTCACTCTTGATTTGTGTCCTTCCAATCGTGAAGTAAATATGGGATTCAATAACTGCTTCTGGTAAGCGTCAGACGAGGCTGAGGGAAATTGACTACCGGATGAAAAATGTAACTGGGAACTTGATATTACTTGATTAATCTGAGTGAATATTAGAAACTGTAAATGAATATGGATGATAAAGCTAAATGAAAACTGAATATTACTATATGAATGTACGTGAAATATTGGATTTTGTAATTGACAATGTATGAAAAACTAACAGAACTGAATATTACTAGATGAAAGTGTGTTTATTAGACATCTGAACTGAATATAGATGAAAAAGGTAAGTGGAAATTGAATACTACCGGATAAATGCGACTGAATATAAGAAATTTTAATTGAATATGGATGAAAAAACGGCTGGGTATTAAATATTACTTGATGAATGAGTGAAGTATTAGAAGTTATAAATAAATGTGATAATCAAACGAACTTTGTAAATACATACCGGTAATTCAGTAATGTAATTCGGAAATTATTTTTAGGCGAAACAAGGCGAATGATACTGACTGATGGACGTAAATTATATGTAACTACGAACTGAACATAACTTTGTGAAACTGGGTACAATATTAAATAAAGTCATTTAGTAAACAAGACTTTCAATAATGCAAATAAAAAAAAATAATACGTAAGAAGGCGTGAAAAATAATCTGATTAAAAATGTAACTGTGAATAAAATATAACTTATTAACGAATGTAGGTGTAATATTTATAGACATAACTGATAAATATACAATCGCCCCATAAATAAAAAGGTAACCGATAAACACAGACCCCAGACGAGAGAAATTCATTACTGGGTGACTGAATTCCACCTTTACTTCATTTACATTTCTGACATTACGCTCAGACCCACACAGGTAAAATTTCACCTCGCTTCGACTCAAGGTGTATTTTTTTTTTTTTTTTTTTTCATTACAGCAGTCAATAGAGATGCCTTATACGATTTTTTTTTTTTTCGGGGAGAGGGGGGAAATTACTAAATTGCTGATATATAAATATATATTGTACATACATATCTCATCTCATCTCATCACCCGTTTGAGTGTCCACTGCAGGACCGGCCTATCCCGACCGAAGTGGGGACGATACAGCCAATGTATCTCTACCAAGTGGCTTAGGCTGTCTGGTAGAGATTGTATGTAGGGTGAGAAGTGCTTGTATGTGTAATTGTAGTGTTGGAGTGGCTTTGGATATGTGTGTAGTCTGTGAACCAAGTGTAATCGGCCCGCGCAAGCCGACTGGGTGCAAGCATACATTACAGTATGCGACACTGGTTCAACCACAGCACCCCTAATGTCCGCCAAGCAGTACGTGGCCAGAAGAACGCTCCCAAAGTATATTACCCTGGCGGGTCGCGAACCCTCGTTCTTCAGTGTACGAAAATATACACTTTACCACTGAGGCTCCATATATATATATATATATATATATATATATATATATATATATATATATATATATATATATATATATATATATATATATATATATATATATATATATATATATATATATATATATATTTTTCCTCTCACATTGATGACGTCTTTTTTTTATTCTTGCTATTTCCCGACGAATTTTTTTGTTTGCTTGGGAGAAACTTTTTATCTATTTTTACATCTATTATTTTTTACTGAAGAGGTTACATACAGACTCTTCATTAATCCCATCAGGACGAGTGGTAAGCTGAGTAAAATCGTCTATAGGTTGCCAGAATAAAAAAAAAAAAATCGCACAGAGAGGATTAATTTACAACCAAAATATCCAAGATAGAATGTCTCTCTCCGCCTTCTCTGCAGTTTCTCGCTCTCTCTCTCTCTCTCTCTCTGGGGTTATACATTTCTAAAGTTTACTCTTCCCTCCTCTCAGCGATTTTATGTCTTAGGGGAGAGAGAGAGAGAGAGAGAGAGAGAGAGAGAGAGAGAGAGAGAGAGAGAGAGAGAGAGAGAGAGAGAGAGAGAGAGAGAGAGAGAGTGAGAGAGAGAGAGAGTTACACAGAGTTACATAGATACACATAGATACACAGACCACACAGACCTTACGGTCCCTACGAGGTGGTCCGGCCTTAATCCTAATATAGTGCACAGGAGCAGGAGAAAAGGATAGCACAGAAGAAGGCTCTCTCCCCCACCCTCCAGACCCTCCGGCATTTGCCGTACAGGAAACAAGAGAGGAAGTAATACCTTGCAGGAATGAAAAACCTGAAGGAATTTTATAGGATCGGCAGAAAGTAGAATAATATGGAAAAGGAAAACTGGGGCATACAGCCACATACTTACTCTATGCATGCAATTTCTTTTTTTTTTTTTATCAAAAGATGAATAGAATGTTTATCTATTATTTATATTCTATAATATTGTCTGTGTCTAATAGACACATGAATGCAGACGCGATTATGCAATAATTGCTCCATCCTAACTAAACGATACCAATTGCGTCGAGGTACATGTCCAGTCTCTTTTTAAATATATTTATGGTACCACTCTCAATCACATTCCCAGGGAGTTTATTCCATTCGCTTACAACGAAGTAAGTGAAGAAGTTTTTGGTTGTATCAAGATTAGCCCTCCTTGCTTGCAGCTTCATACCATTTCCTCGAGTTACAGTCTCGGCAATTACTGTGAATAGCTTGAGAGAGAGAGAGAGAGAGAGAGAGAGAGAGAGAGAGAGAGAATAACCACGCACGAAGTGAATTCATCAACCCCTTCAGCGCGAGGACATCTTTTTCAATTAATTCTTCAGCGCGGGGATCCTTATCAAAAATCGAAAAAAAAAAGTCAAAATTTAAAAAAAGGTAAATTAATAGAACGTGGGTTAAATTTTTGCTTCCTAGTATGACCAAACAAGGGGGAAAAAAGAAAAAAATGAGAATGAGAGGAAAAAGAATGAAAATGACAAAAAATGAGAAAATGAAAATGAGAAATGAGAAAAGAAAATTAGGAAAAGAAAAAATGAAAATTGAGAAAATGAAAAAGAAAAAATGAGAAAATGAAAACGAGAAAAAAGAAAAATGAAAAGGAGAAAAAGAACAAATGAAAATGAGAAAAAATGAGAAAATGAAAATGAGAAAAAATGAGAAAATGAAAATGAGAAAAAATGAGAAAATGAAAATGAGAAAAAATGAGAAAATGAAAATGAGAAAAAGAGAAAATGAAATTGAAAAAAAAAGAAAATGAAAATAAGAAATGAGAAAATGAAAATGAGAAAAAAGAATACAAAAATGAGAAAAAAAGAAAAAATGAGAAAAGAGAGAAAATGACTGAGAAAAATGAGAAAACGAAAAAGAGATTAAGATGAAATATAAGTGGATCTGAACATAACTTAAGTGGCAACCAGGCGGCGACTTTAAATCTAGTCCCCAAAATGCAAGTTGGATTAGAGGCAATTCCATGTAAATTAAGTGGGAAGGGAAAAGGTCAAGCAAGTAATATAGTCTTTTTGAGTAAAGAGGTGGAGGAGGAAGAGGAAGAGGAGGAGGAGGAGAAGAAGGAAGAGGAAGAGGAAAGAAGACAGAGGAGGATGAGACAATGAACAGAGGTGGTAAGGAGGAGGAGGAGGAGGAGGAGGAGGAGGAGGAGGAAAAAAGAGAACAGATGATGATGATGATGATGATGATGATGATGA
Organism: Coenobita brevimanus; assembly: GCF_032717465.1. NCBI lineage: Eukaryota > Metazoa > Arthropoda > Malacostraca > Decapoda > Coenobitidae > Coenobita > Coenobita brevimanus. The sequence goes on along the minus strand of NC_137003.1, from coordinate 44,416,877 downwards.
TGATGATGATGATGATGATGATGATGATGATGATGATGGGGAGGAGTGGGAGGGAAAAAGAAGAAAAGGAAAGAGAAGGCAGGATGAGGATGATGGGGCAGGGAACAAAGGCGAGGAGGAGGAGGAGGAAAAGAGGGGACAAGGAGGAATAAAGAAATGAAGGAAGACAAGAGAAGGAAGATGGAAGGAAGGAAGAGAGGAAAGGAAGACAAGGGACGAGGAAGAGAAGAGGGAAATGGAGAAGGGAGAGAAGAGAGAATAGGGAAGAAGGGTACAGGGTGAGGAGGAGAGGGGAATGAAGAGAGAAGGGGTAGAAAGTGAGAGAGAAAAACGAAGCGAATGGGAGAGAAAAGAGCATAGCAAAAAGAAGAAAGAGAAAAAAAACAAGGCAAAGAGAGAGAGAGAGAGAGAGAGAGAGAGGACTTGAACTGGTATAGCCATGATTAAGCCCAATATTCTGAAGTCGATAATATTATAGTCAAGATCAGAATGTTGGGATTAATCATGGCTATACCAGTTCAAGTCCCGCATCTCTCTCTCTCTCTCTCTCTCTCTTCCTGTTCGTAAAATCCCTCTCCTGCCGTCGAAAAGACTCTCCAAAATTTAATGAAATCCTCTGAAGACAAAAAGAAAAAAAAAATGTAAAAGTCATCGCGACCAAGGGGTTTACACTACACACACACACACACACACACACACACACACACACACACACACACACACACACACACACACACGTACGTCTGGAGATGGGAAGAGTTTCATAAGAGCTAAAAAAAATAAAAGATGTCAAATTTTCTCGTCCTTTCTCGCCTGTTATTGAATTCTGATGCTTTTTCCTGAATTTCTCGTGTCCTAATGTTTTGTCGTCAGGTGTTTTGTTGCAGGTGATTCATTCGGCCAGTGTTTTTGAGTTTTTTGTGATTTTTTTCTTTGCTCTGTGCCTTTTTGACGTCTTTGTTTTTATTTATTTATTTATTTTTGTCTGTCGCTGCCTCTTGTCTCTCTCTGCCTCATAGTCTGTCTTTCCGTCATTCTCATTCCCTTGCCCTCACCTCCCTTCCCTTCTCTTTCTTTCCCTCCATCTTCCCTTCCTTCTCCACACTACCCTTCCCTTCTCCTCCCATTCCTTTCTTTCTCTCCCTTTCCTCTCTTCCTTTCACTCTCCCTCCCACCTTCCTACCCTTTTCTTCATCCCTCCCTCTTTCCCTTCCTTTCCGTCTTTCTTCCGAATTACCATCACTTCCTCTCACCCTCCTCCCACATTTTCTTTCCTCCTTCCCTTCCCTTCACCCATCTTCTCCCTCGTTCTCCCTCTTCCTCTCCCTTTTTCCTCCTCCTCCTCCTCTTCCCTCTTTCTCTCTCATATTAATTCCCTCCCCTCCCTCCTTCTCTCCTTTATTCTCCTACCTTTCCTTTCCTCTTACCTTCTCTCCCTTCCCCCTCACTTCCCTCTCACCTTCACTTCCATTTTCCTCTTCCTGCTCTTTCCTCCTTCCTTCCCCTCACATTTCCTCCCTCCCTTCTCTCCCCCTCCTCCCCCAAAATCACTTTCCAATTTAAAGTGTCCAAAGATTTTAAGATGAGGTAATGACTCGATTAACAGTTGCTACCTCCCTCCTTCCCTCTCACTCACTCACTCTCTCTCTCTCTCTCTCTCTCTCTCTCTCTTTCCATGGCTTTTATCTAGACCACACCTTGTTCCTGTTCTTTTTCCTTTCTTCCCGCATTATTTCTTCTTTTTCTTTCAGTTTGTATTTTTCAGTCCATTTCTTCTAGGCTCTTCTCTCTCTCTCTCTCTCTCTCTCTCTCTCTCTCTCTCTCTCTCTCTCTCTCTCCCTCTCTCATTGAGGGTACGATAAAAACGTCCATAACACCACCGGTATTAGAGGCCAAAATTGTAAGTTTCTCCAATATTTGTCAATGAAGAGAGGGTGTTGGGGAGAGGAGGGGGGAGGAGGAGGAAGGAGGGAGGGAGGAGGGGAAGGACTGGACGGGAAGGAGAGGATGGCGGGGAGGAAGAGGAGGGAAAAAGAAAAAGGGGGATGGAGAGGAAGAAAGGGAGAACGAAAGGGAGGGAGGAAGGTAGGGAGAAGAAAAAGAGAAAGAAGAAGAACTAAGATGGGATGGAGGGGAAGCAGAGAGAGACGGGTGAGGAGAAGGGAGGAAAAGATAGAGAAAAATAAAGCATACGGTACGGAAGAAGTGGGAAGAAAAAGAAAGAAAAACAATAAATCGAAGGAGAGAGAGAGAGAGAGAGAGAGAGAGAGAGAGAGAGAGAGAGAGAGAGAGAGAGAGAGAGAGAATAAATACAAGGGGTTGGTCAAATAATCTCTATCCCTCTCACTCACACGCATTCATCATTTTCCCATTATCTTGCTCTGTCTCTGTCTCTGTCTGCATGTCTGTCTGTCTGTCTGTCTCTCTCTCTCTTTCTCTCTTTCACTGCCTACCATTCTCTCGCTCTCCTCTCATTTATCTCCTAACTACCCCCCCCCCTCTTCTTTTTTCATTCCCTCTTCACCTCGCATTCCCTCTGCGTTTTCCTTCTCCCTTTCCCTCCTTTCCTCCCTTCTTCCTCCTCTCTCTTTTTTCCTCCTTCTTCCCTCGCTTTCTCCTTCCCTCTCTCTCCTCTCTTCCTACTCCTCTCCCTCTTTCTCCCTCCCTCCATTCTCTCCCTACTCCTCTCCCTCCCATTCAGGTCAGCCTCTCTGCCCTTGACTGCTCCTTTGTCAATAGCCCCAATACTCTCTCTCTCTCTCTCTCTCTCTTTCTCTCTCTCTCTCTCTCTTTCTCTCTCTCTCTCTCTCTCAATCCCTTTATCTCCATCTCTCACTGTCACCCTCACTCTCCATTTCCCTTACCACATTTCTTCCTCCCTTTTATTTTTCTCATTTTTCTCTCATTCCTTTCTTACCTCTCTCTTTTTTTCCCTCTCCTCCTTCTCCCTCCTCTCTCCTCCTTTCCTTGCTCCTCTCGTCCTCCTCCTCCTTCTCCCCCCCTTCCCCTCCTCCTCTCCCTATTCTCCTCTTCCTCCTTTCCCTTTCCTCCCCCTCTCTTTTTCTTCCCTCTCTGTCTTTCTCCTTCCCCTCTCCTCCACGTTCCCTTCTTCCTCCTTCACTCCCTCCCCCTACCCCCCATCAAATCCATTCACTTCGCTCTCACCCACCCACTCACCTCTTTTTAAATGTCCTCCTCTGAACCAGGATCTGAAATGTAAAAAAAAAAAAAAATAGTCTCCATTACAAAGGAATACTACAAAAATATGAAATACAAGAATAAAAATAAACTGGTTACCTATTTACTTCTTGTGTAGCCACACTAAGGAAGCTTCGCTATAACTATTCATGTTATATAAGGTGTGAAATTTTGGCATCATAAACAAGTCTGTGACCTTTAAAAGTAATTCTAGGTCATTCATATTTGGAACATGTACTTAGATTAGTCTAAGGGAGCTTTTTGTGGAATATCAACAAGATCTGAAGACAAATGTGTGGAAGAACGCATGGATACATTTTACAACTGTCTCAATAACTGGCTAACTGTATGCTTAACTAACAATATTCCTTTCAGATAATAACCACAGCTATATTTATGTTCAGTTTCAACTTTACAGCTTTTGTGGTTCCCTCTAAAACGTGCACCAAAGAAACTAGTAAGCAGATTTTAAGTCGGTACTTTCAGCTAGGCTTAATGGCAAAATATTCAGGCAAAATTCTCAACAAAAGTTTATTATCACAGAATTTTCAACCAAACAGCTGTATCTCAATTGATTTCTGAGACATTTCAATTTCAAGTATGCAATATTTGCACCAAAAATGAGTATGTGACCTTCAAAAATAGATCGTCATTTATATTTGGCACAAGTTCTTGGGTTACCCTGCGGTATCGTCCTGTATAATATCATCAAGATCTAAGGAAAAGGTGCAAAGAAAAATAATAATATTACTTACGCAAACAATATGCTTAGCCACTTATATGGCGAAGCTTAATAAAACAAGTAAAATAAATACATATATAAATAATAGAAAATAATAATATTGCGCACACACACACACACACACACACACACACACACACACACACACACACACACACACACACACACACACACACACACACAATTAATTTAACCTTCAAGAAATTAAAAAGAAAGAGCACCGAACTGAGAGTGTTAATTGCTGGCGTGTGTAGGCGTATCGGCTGACATGATTACCTCCATAATAACCGAGAGGCAACCAAGAGTACCGGTAAATAATTAGGAAAGTTGAATTAATAACTGGGCATTGGGTAATTATGAACTAATTACCTTCCTACTCAGCCTGCATCAAGTTGAAAAATTGAATTACGATGATGAGGAAGGTAGGTAGGTAGGTCAGTAGGTGGATTGGTAGGTAGGTAAGTAGGTAGGTAAGCAGGTAGGCTGGTTGGTAGATGGTGAATTGGTGGTGATGAGGTAGGTAGGTAGGTAAGCAGGTAGGATGGTTGGTAGATGGTGAAATGGTGATGGTGGAGGTGATGGCATGTAGGTAAGTAGGTAGATGCTGGTAGTCAGTTGGCAGACGATGAAGTTGTGGTGGTGAAGGCAGGCAGGCAGGCAGGCAGGTAGGTAAGTAGTAGACAGGTTGCTTGTCGGTTGGTAGATGGTGGGATGGTAGTAACTGTAGTTAGGGTAAGTAGTTAGGTAAGTCAGTAAGTAGGAAGGTAGGTAGACAGGTAAGTGGGTGGTCCTAAAAAAATATATATATATATATATATATATATATATATATATATATATATATATATATATATATATATATATATATATATACACGAACGCGATGCTGGAGTGGCAGACGCAGGAATGGATTCTGACGGACGCGCTACGGAAATGAAAGTTTTTATTTTTATTTTTGAATTTCGAGCTTTGGTTTAGAGCTTTTTCGAACGCCAGCAACAGCCTTCATCTGCAGCTTACGTCATGTTTTTTTTTTAAGGTTTTTATTTACAGTTACTGTTTGTAGTTTTCATTTACGGTCTCTTTCTGTAGTTTTTTTTTTTTTTTTTTTACTTTGCTGAAAATAGTGAAGCTTTAAATAGGCTACGTGTTACCTCTCAGTTTAATACGGCTTGGTTGAGAGAGAGAGAGAGAGAGAGAGAGAGAGAGAGAGAGAGAGAGAGAGAGAGAGAGAGAGAGAGAGAGAGAATGACATCGAACTTAAGAACGATATATCTAAAAAAAAAAAAAATGGGCACAGTGGACATCTGAATGAGCAATACGGATTTTGTCATCTCGGCGTTATTGGAATATGTAGTGGCAATTTTCAGCCGAACAATTATGAAACTCTAACGTAACATTCTGAAAAAGTGTGCAGGGTTCCGAATATCACATCAGTGGGTTTCAGAAGTTATCGTTCACCGTCTCTCTATTTATCGTAATGAAGTGGATCAGTACTTATGTCCGCAGCTGTCTCTAATTTGTATCTCTGTTACGTATAAATTATGTTGTTGTGTTGTAATGGTTGACGATTTTTGGCCTCCTCACTACGAGATGTCCTTGCTGAGATACAAATATTTTTTGGTGTTAGGAGGTACACACACACACACACACACACACACACACACACACACACACACACACACAGACGAGGGGTGTTAAGCGTAGATCTGCTCTGGGTCATCAGCAAATGGGACGTGCTCTTTGTGTTCAGGCCCCCGCTTGGCACCCTAGTGTATGGTACGAGAGAGGGAGGGAGGGGGGGGGAGGAGGGAAAGCCAGCTGATGAGAGTTTGATCATTATAAACTGCCAAAAATATAGGAAAAGGTCAGTAATGCAGGGTAGTTGAAGGAGAGTAAGAAGGTCAGCAGAGGGAGAAGAGATGGGGAGGATAGAAGACAAGAAGGTATGGATGAGAAAAGATAGGGATGCACTGGTAGGAAGAAAGAAAGGTACGAAGGTGAGAGGAGAGAAGACAAGAAGTGAGGAGGAGAAAAAGTAGGAAAGAGAGGGATGGGGGGAAGAAGGAACGAAAGTATGAAAGAGAGGAGGTGAGAACGAAAAGTTAGGAAGGAAAGAAAGAAGGAGAAAGGAAGTGAGTAATAAAAGTGTAAGAATAAAAAAGTTAGGAAGGTGAAGGAAGGATGATAAGATGGGAGGAAAAAGGAATAAGAGAGAGAGAGGAAAGCATGGAAGTAAAGAAAGGAGAAGGTAGGAGTAAAAAAAAAAAAAGAGGAGGGACGAAAGGAAGGAGGGAGAGTGAAGAGTGAAAATGATGACGGTGCAATGCCAGGTCGTCAACGTACTGGCACCTTCGCCTCCTTTCTGTCACTCCTTTGTGTGTGTGTGTGTGTGTGTGTGTGTGTGTGTGTGTGTGTGTGTGTGTGTGTGTGTGTGTGTGTGTGTGTGTGTGTGTGTGTGTGTGTGTGTGTGTGTGTGTGTGTGTGTGTGTGTGTGTGTGTGTGTGTGTGTGTGTGTGTGTGTGTGTGTGTGTGTGTGTGTGTGTGAAATGCCAAGTCCCCACCTCCTTGACATTTTCTTTACAGGCTCCTTTCTTTCAGTCACTACTTGACATTTTATTTCCCTGTATCTCACGTGTGTGCAATGATGGTGTTGAGGATTTGAAGAAAAAATCTCAATCCACAATGTATACATACTGTCTAATAAATTTCAGTTTCAAATAAAACGTTTAAGGGACAACACATCATTTATCTGCCGTCCGTGGGAGAAATTAATAAAGTCTTAAAACCGTGAAGTGAAAAAAGTTAAATATCGAAATAACTATGAATTTGTGTCATATATATCAGACATGCACACCAGTGGAATGCTTGTCTGTCAATTGTAATGATGCCACATGAAAATCAACATTACACATATACTGATTTATTGACATTAAGTCCTTTACTCGAGTTTGAAGAAAATTTTATAGCACGGAATCACAGAAAACCACGACAAAAAATATGTGATACGTCCTTGGTACAGCTAATTTATGGAAAAAACAGGGAGATTTTTTTTTGTTCTTTAATAGGGATGATGCATATTATTCACGCGTTATATGACAAAACTGATGACTATGTTTCGTGTGTGTATGTCTGCCATCCATGCTAATCATCACGAACTGTTGCTCGTCTGTAAAAACTCACCACATTTGACTGACAGGCTTTTAATAACCTACCATATATACTGTGACCTTGTTTTTCCTTTATTTATTTTATTTTTTTGGCGTCATCGTAACTGACTGACAAGCCCATCCCGGGTGAGCGTGACTGCCATGTTGACACAATATCTAATTAACCTCTATTTCGAGACTGCAAAAATTCAAAACTTACTTATTACATGAAAACTCTGCTAATTTCTCTCACAGAAGACAGACAAATGGCAAATACTCGCTTTACTTAACGGTTTAATTTGCAGGTCATATTAGAAGTGATGTAAGTGACGTTGTAGTGCCTCCTTCTAAGCGATTTATTCTGCTTATTACACGTGTTTATATTGCTTTGTACGATTTTTAAAGATAACTACGTTCATTATAACAATACATGAAAACGCGAAAGAGAATAACAAAGGAATAATATGGATAATAAATCGCTAAGAAGACGATGTCACCAAGTCTCCTATGTCTCCTGCTATATGGCGCCTGAAAAAGTGTGCTGTGAGGAGGTACTGGAACTGGATGCTAGAGAGGGACGCCTTCACGTGGTGGCACCGACATAACCAAGAGACTCAACTGCGTGGTTATACAGTACAAACGTCCCTCAACTACTTCTCTGTCCACCGAAAGGAGGATGGTGCGCTGCAGGAGGTCAGTTTTAAGCCTGCACTCCGCCTGGTTTACGTTTCACATGAGCTTGGGATTACAACTACAGCGAATATACTTTGTTCACTTCAAATAGGCGTAAAAATGCCATCTCTCCACCTTGACTGCTGAGCTGTAACAAGAGATATGCACTAGAATATGATGCTGGGCACGAAGGAGTAACATGGAAAGGGGGTAAAGTCGTAGCATTGGCCTTTTCTGCCACCAAGCTACGTGAAATAAGCTACGAAAGTCTGAGCCAGGTTAAAGTGAATGAACTATAGTGGAGTCGGCTTGTGTTCAAGTGACAGAACTGGTCAACTCCCACAACTTCAGTTATAAGTTATGGCTGCAAGAATTTGAGGAGACATAGTTATGGAGTAAGAACTAAGTCTCCTTGGTAACTTGTCAAATCGCCCATCAAATCAGACTACACCTGGTCGCAGACTGAACTTCTAGGGGTTAGGAATCTTTATCTAGGTGGGATAAATGCACCTTAGAATTGTTCCAGGGAGTCGCAGTTGTCTTAGTTGTCTGTAAGAATCCGTAACCCCAGGAAGTCGTTTATTCTTTGGGTGGACTGCAACACACGGTAAAAATAGTGGGCAGTATATTGTGTGGGGAGGAAGCCATGCAAACACCAGAACAAAGGGACAAAAGGGAGAGATACAGGAGAGAAGGTAAGCTAAGGAAGGAACGAAGGAGAAAAGGTGGGATGGAGAAAGAAAAATGGTACGGAGAGAAGACAAAGGAAGAAAGGAGGAAAAAAGTATAGAAAGAAGAGAGGAGAGCGAGAATTGAACGTATAACTATGAAAAGTTTACAATTCATCCCCGTAGAATACGCTTGGATGATTTGGGCAGTTAGCAAAATTAAGAAGCCGTCTACTTTGGAGGTAGACCATAACAACACTATATAGTGTATAAGGAGAGAGACAAGCCGTAAAAAATGGGTGTAGTCTATTCTTTGAGTGTGTATGGAGGAAGACAAGCCTTAAAAGGTGTATGCAGTCTATTGTTTGAGTGTGTGGGTCATGAGGTAAATACACCAGAAATAGCATGTAGTTTACTGTTTCAGTGTGCGCAGAGGGAGGCAGGCTGTAAAAATTGTGTGCAGTCCATTGTCACAAAGTGTGGGGGCCTAAAGTCTAAAAATAGCGGGCAGTATATAGTTGGAGTGCATAGAGAGGGGGTCCCAAACACTGCGGAACAAGTAGGACCGTAAACTATGCTCTTGTCCTTCCTCCCCCCAGCCCCGCCCTAGACAGCTCAACCCATTAGGCAGGAATGCACCTCCACGCAGTGACAAGAGGCAGGGGTGAGGGGAGGGGGTGATGGGAGAGAGGAGAGATAGGTGGGCGGGGAGTGGGTTGGGGGTAGGTATAGGGACAGTAGGTAAGCAGGGGATAGAGTTGTAAGGGGCTGGCATGGGATACGCAAGGGTGCAGTGGTTGGCAGGGGGCAGACAAGAAGGTAAAAATAGGTTAAGGAAGAAAAGGACGCAAGGGATAAGCAAGGGAGGATTGGCTGGAGTAGGCAGAGGATAGGCAAGAGTACAGGGATAGGCAGGGGGCAGACAAAGATGCAGAGAGTAGTACGGGAGCGGGATAGGCAGATGTGTAAGAGGGAAGAGGCGGGGGTTGGAAGAGTAGGAAAGAATTAGGAGAGGAGGAGGTAAGAATAAGGGGGAGGGGGAATGGAAGGACTGAGGGAGGGGGAGGGGGGAAAGACCAGGAGAGGTGGGAGAGGAGGGGCAGAGAAAGAAGTGGGCAGGAAGGGGCTCTGAGAAGGGGGAGGAAAAGGTGGTTGAATGGCAACATACACAAAGACTGGCTGAGAGGAGGATAGTGCACTGAGAGAGAGGGGGAGGGGGGAGGTGCTAGGAAGTAAAGGAGGTGCAGTGAAGAAGAGGGAGATGTTCAAAGAAGGAGAGAGGGGAGGTGCAATGGGGGACAGGGGGAAACGCAATGAGGGAGAGAGGGAGGTGCAGCGGGGAAGAAAAGGTGGTGCAGAGAGGGAGTTGGGGATGTGCGCTGGGGGACAGAAAAAGAGAGAAAGAGGTGTGCAGTGAGGGTAAATGGGGTGTGTAGGGGGGAAAGGGAAGGAGGGTTGGGGAAGAGAGTGGGGGGAAGGAGGGGGTTTCAGCAACAGTTCACTTCTATTGGGTATCGAAGCTCGCAAGGCCAAGGTCAGAGCGGGTACACAGGCCAACACCAGGCTAATATTGCGTGTGTGTGTGTGTGTGTGTGTGTGTGTGTGTGTGTGTGTGTGTGTGTGTGTGTGTGTGTGTGTGTGTGTGTGTGTGTGTGTGTGTGTGTGTGTGTGTGTGTGTGTGTGTGTGTGTGTGTGTGTGTGTGTGTGTGTGTGTGTGTGTGTGTGTGTGTGTGTGTGTGTGTGTGTGTGTGTGTGTGTGTGTGTGTGTGTGTGTGTGTGTGTGTGTGTGTGTGTGTGTGTGTGTGTGTGTGTGTGTGTGTGTGTGTGTGTGTGTGTGTGTGTGTGTGTGTGTGTGTGTGTGTGTGTGTGTGTGTGTGTGTGTGTGTGTGTGTGTGTGTGTGTGTGTGTGTGTGTACTGTACGTAGGTTTAAACAGATTATGATGAGGGACGGAAGAGAAAAATGAGGAAATGAGGAAAATAAATTAAGGAGAAAGAGAGAGTGCAGGCACGGCAGGGAAGGAGGGAAAAAAGAGGAGATGGAGGGAAGGAGGGAAAAAAGAGGAGATGGAGGGAAGGAGGGAAGGAAGGACAGTAAAAATGAAGGAGGGAAAATGAGGGAGAAATGGAGAACTGGTGTAAGAGGAGGAAATGAAGGAGAGAGAGAGAGAGAGAGAGAGAGAGAGAGAACGACCTACATGAGAGAATGGGAGACAGATGTGAGAGACGGGCCTGTTCCACCTTAATTGCTCAAATTACCACACAAAGAAGCTTTTCATAACTCCTCTCTCTCTCTCTCTCTCTCTCTCTCTCTCTCTCTCTCTCTCTCTCTCCATTTTCCTCTTCCCTCTTCTTCCTTCTTCCTCCTCCTCCTCCTTTCTTTATTTTCCCATTTTTCACAGTTCTTCAAGATGGTAGGAGGTGGACTCTAAGAAGACGTCCTCGTACTGAAAAGGTTATTAAGAGATTATTTATAACCTTCTCTCCTAAGCTGAATAAAATCGTCTGAAGGTAACGTGATTGAAGGGTTTTAGTAGTAGTAGTAGAATGTGTGTGTGTGTGTGTGTGTGTGTGTGTGTGTGTGTGTGTGTGTGTGTGTGTGTGTGAGAGAGAGAGAGAGAGAGAGAGAGAGAGAGAGAGAGAGAGAGAGAGAGAGAGAGAGAGAGAGAGAGGGAGAGAATTTAAATCCCATCTTGACCTCTTAGTATTAAAGTGCTCTACATAGGCTGTTCCTTTTGGTTATTCAATCTCTCTCTCTCTCTCCATTCCGCCATTCCTTTCTCTTTATTTCCTTCCCTTTCTCCCCTCCTCATTCCCTTCCTCTCTCTTTCCTTCCCTCCTTTCTTTAGGCTTCCCTCCTTCTTTCCCTCTCCCCTTCCCTCTCACCTTCATTCTTTCCTTTCTTCCTTCCTCCTTCCCTCCTTCCTTCCCTCTCCCCCTCCCTCTCACCTTCCTTCCTTCTTTCCTTCCTTCCCCTCCATAAATCTACTCAGCTCATCCCCTTTTTTGTCGGGGGGGAAATGACTTAACAGGGAAACCTTATTATAGAGATAAGGGCGGCAGGGAGGGAGAAAATGAGAGAGAGAGAGAGAGAGAGAGAGAGAGAGAGAGAGAGAGAGAGGGGGGCAGAAAAGAGAGGCGAGAAGGGAGGGGAAGGAGGAAGAAGGGAAGGGACTGTCAGAAGGGAAGGGAAAGGGAAACAGAAGAGAGGGAGGAAAAGAGTGTGGGGAATAAGAAGAGACGAAACTAAAAGTAAAAATAAAATCGAAAGAAAAATAGTTGGAACGAAGATGGAAAAAGTAGTATACCTGACGATGCAAAGGAGGAATTGATGGATGGAAGAGAAAGAAAACTGGCACGATAAAGAGAATAAAAGAGAAAAATAGAGCAAATAAGTATCCCCCAAAGTAGGTAAAAGAATTTCCAACAGAAGAATTCAATGGCAAGACCTCCTAATTGTAGCTCGTGATGACCTCGGAAGAATGGTATGTGTGTCAGGAGGGTAGGCAGCCTATTCTGGTGAGTTTTCGAGGAGGCTGTGTAGCGCCTTTTCTTTAGCAATTTATTTTCCAAACTGCGCACCTATTTCCCCCTGCAGGCTATTCATATAATTTTTGCATCGATATGGTGCAGGGGACTGACGCCTTCACGTGATGGCACCAATATAACCAAGAGTCTCCTCTGCCTGGTTACACAAACGTCCCCCAACTCCCTCCCTACCTGGATGGTGGACTGCCTGAGAAAGATAACTTCAGCCTGCAGTCCACCGGATTCACGTTTCAGATGATCCTGGGGTCACAACAACAACAACAACTACTACTACAACTACCACTACCACTATAGCTTCCATACCTGCCATAAGGAGAAATAATCAAACAGGATAGAGGTGCAACAACAACAGCGACTGATTATCGGACAATGTATGGTTTTGTTATGGGCTACTTTTATCACCAATGTAATCGTTATACAAGGAATTATTTATGCTATGAGGTAACAAAAGGTAGGATTAGAGAGAGAGAGAGAGAGAGAGAGAGAGAGAGTAGGTAGGGGTGAGAGAGGAAAATTATGAATGTCCATCCAGTGCAGTTGAGACATTTAATATGCAGGGCGTGATTCACATAGCAATACGAGGCCGAAACTCACTCTCTCTCTCTCTCTCTCTCTAAGTTTGCGGTGGCTCAGTCGGTAGAGAGGTGGCCTGCAGTCCTGACGGACCCAGGTTCGAATCCAGGCTGGGGCGGGGAACAGTTTAAGGATTTGAATTTCATTAAATCAGGCTTTATTGATCTACCAGAAGACCCGCCGACATGTCGTAAAAATACCCCCGCTAATACCAATACACCAGTCCTGTATGAGACAGCCCTAGCATGTATTCAGTATGGACAGTGGGTGTTAGCGCCGAAGTGGTGACATGTAGAGGTGTATGGTATGTAGGAGGACTGCTGGGCCTTGATGGCAGGCTGTGAAGCCTATGCCCAGAGTCGGACACATAAAAAAAAAAAAAGTGTCCTGTATCGACTCTCTCTCTCTCTCTCTCTCTCTCTCTCATCAGTATTCCGCCTGTGGTCGTCCTCTCGAGTATCACCCCGTCTCTTTTCTCTTTTTCTCTCTTTAACCTCTTCAGTGCGATGACGTATTTTATATCTCACACTCGCTACCTGAATACGATTTTATTGAACTCAGAAGACGCCACTAGCAGTCCAGATAAAGGTAGATAGATAGACGGACAGATAGATAGATAAACAGACAGACAGATAAATAGTTGGATAGATGGATAGGTAGATAGATAATTGGACAGATGATAGATAGACAGACAGCTGGATGGATGGACAGATACACACAGTTGGATGGATAGATAGACGGACAGTTGAATGGATAGATAGATAGACACGGATGGATGAATAGATACATACAGTTGGATGGTGGGATAGATAAAAAGACAGTTGGATACATAGATAAATAGATAGATAGATAGATAGTTGGACTGATATATCGATAGACGGATATGACAGACAGATATATATTATACTGAGAGAGAGAGAGAGAGAGAGAGAGAGAGAGAGAGAGAGAGAGAGAGAGAGAGAGAGAGAGAGAGAGAGGAATCCTGGATGTCTTCCGGCATATGACAAAAAGCACAATAAAAACGAGAAAACAAATGGAAAAAAATGGAAACTGAGAAAAATAATAATCCAAAAATAATTGTGGTTTCTACACAGCTCATATAAAAGCGAGATTTAAAAAAAGAGAGAAAAAGAAATACAGAAGAGAGAAAGTGAGATAGAAAAAAGAAAGACAAAAATCCCTCCAACTCTTAAAAGTCAAGTTAGAAGTAAAAGGCGAATAAAGACGGGAAACGATAGGAAAAAAAAGAAAAATTTATAAAAAAAAAGAGAAAAAGAACAAAAATGACGAATCCTGAACGTTTCCCTTGTGATTAAAACGCATATAAAAGGGAGAAATAAAAGCGAGAGATGAAAGAAAAAATTACAAAGAAAGAGAGAAAGAAAGTGAGCCAGCGGAAAATGCCAGACGTGTAATACTGCATAAAAAAAAGAAGAAAAGTCCTTACTCTTCATTTCTCTTGATTCGAATACTAAAAGAAAAAAAAAATAGTGGTTCCGGTTTATTGCGGGCTCCTGGAAAATTGAGGTCCCCGTAAATCGGTATATTCCGGTAAATTGGTAGATCCCGGTAAATTGGTAGATTCCGGTAAATTGGTATATTCCGGTAAATTGGTAGATTCCGGTAAATTGGTAGATTTCGGTAAATTGATATATTCCGGTAAATTGGTAGATTCCGGTAAATTGGTAGATCCCAGTTAATTGGTAGATTCCGGTAAATTGGTAGATTTCGATAAATTGATATATTCCGGTAAATTGGTAGATTCCGGTAAATTGGTAGATCCCAGTTAATTGGTAGATTCCGGTAAATTGGTAGATTCCAGTAAACTGGTATATCCCGGTATATTTGCCAGATCCCGGTTATTGAAGGGTGTACCTAAAGCCCTCAAGGTAAAGGCGGTCTCAGGTAAGCTTGAAGAAAATCGTCTGAAAATAAGGTGAAAAACACGTCCTCTGAGGGAAGGGGTCGGACGCCTTATCCTCCAGTCACAGAAACAACCATCTCCACAGTCCCGTCCGAAGAAAATTTACAGCTGGCGAAACACAAGGAAAATTCCCTTCTCCTCCAATGCGCGTCTCAGAATGGTTCGACTTTTCCGCTATATATTCGGGAAAGTATTGGGGAAGATGCTTACTTTCTGTACAGCGCCCAAAAAGAAAAAAAAAAAAATCTACTACGACTACTACTACTGCCACCATCACCACCAGCACCACCACCACCACCACCATTACTACTACTACTACTACTATTATTACAACAACTGCTACTACTACCACCGCTTCCTCATTCTTTTCTGCATTCTTTTTGTAGTTTATCCATCTCGTCCTCGGCCTTCCTCTCCTCATGCTCTCATCTATTTCGCCTGTATCCATGCTCTGTTAATCTTCCAACACTAGTTTCCCATAACAGCCCTACCAATAGTCTGTGTCTTCACTTGACGGAACTGGGCTATTTCCACGACCTGAACACAACGTCGAGATTGCATGACGTTCGACGAGCCTTGCATATGCGTCTCCTTGGTTACCAGTCAAATCCCCCCTCCGATCTGACACCACCTGGCCACCACCTGACCTCAAAGGCGTTAGGGATCTTCGCCAGGTCAGAACAAATGTGCTATTGATCGCTAGCCTCCCCCCCCCAAAAAAAAAAAAAAAACGAAAAAAAGAAACGCAATTCCGTATTCACAAGGAAGCGATTTGAGATGTAATTACTGAGCTTATTATAAAGCGTTTAGAGCCTGTTGCATTATCGTGTTGCCTTGCTAAGTTATCGTGTATTAATTAGATGCAGACGCTTAGATATGTTGGAGAGTGAAAGTTGGTCTCTCTCTGTCCCTGTCTTTGTTTGTCTGTCTGCCCGTTTGTCTATCTATCAATCTATTCATCTATCAGTCTATCTATCTGTCTAACTATCCATGCTTGTCTATCTATCTATCTGTCTGTCTACTTGCCTATCTATCAATTATCTATCTACTTATAGCCTACCTACCTATCTATCTGTCTGTCTATGCATCTATCTACCTACAGTATATATTCATCTATCTGTCCATACCACCAAACTGTTAGGAAAGTTAAAAAAATAAAATTTTTGAGAGAAAATACGAAGAAATGAATATAAAAATAAAAAAAGAATAAAAAATAAATGGAATAAATTGCTGGAAAACTTGACGATAACCGAAAGAAGCGGGGAAAAGCGAGTGAATAAAAAAAAAATCAATAAAAAAAGAGGAAAAAGAAAAATGGGAAGGTGAAAGAGAAAAGGTAAAGGAAAAATGTGAAAAATAATATACTGTAGTGGATTACTGAGAGAGAGAGAGAGAGAGAGAGAGAGAGAGAGAGAGAGAGAGAGGGGTCTGCAGTAAAGTAAATAAAATAAATAAATAAATAAATAAATAAGACTTTCGTTGACCGTGCACCTGCGTCGTACCAACATAAACATCAAAATAACAATTAAAGTACTTACCTCTATTGTTTTCTCCCATATATCCAGTCCTCCTCTACCACTTCAGCCTGATAAGGTGAAATAAAGGTGTACAGTAAGAGCAAAAAATTAATAATAAAAAATCGACGGAATGAAATTTAGTGGCCATTGCCTGTTTATTCTATGACGTATATAGTAGGTAATCAACATAAACAAATAAAAATAAATGTATGAATAGGCAAAAAAAATACAAAAAAGTCACATAAAAAACATAAATTTTTATCACCAACATCTCAGTTTCTTTTTCTATGGTCAGGGGGAAAAACAGACCGACCGACAGGTAGACATGTAGGCAAACAGATTGACATTGCATGGAGACAGACAGACAAACAGGCAGGCAGGCAGGTAAATAGACTGACATACATAGTGACAGACGGACAGGCAAGTAGGCAGGCAAGAATACATACATAAATACAGACAGACACGCAGGCAGGTAGGCAGGAAGGCAGACAGGCAGGCAGGCAGGCAGGTAAACGAAAATACCTCCATTTTCAAGTGTACACACCGAAAAATAAGGCAATGAGGAAGTAAAGGTAAAAGAGAGAAAGAGAGATGGAGGATGTGAAGCATGTGAAAAACTGAGAGAATGGGAAAAAGAGAGATGGAAGAGGGGAAAAAAATAGAAGAGGGGAAAAAGAGTGCTACAAAAGGGGAAAAGAGATGGGAGAGGAGAAAAGGAGAGAGATAGAAGAGGGAAAAGGAGAGATAGAAGAGGAGGAAAATGACAGAAGAAGGGAAAAAGATGGAAGAGGGGAAAAGGAGAGACGGAGGAGAGGAAAAGGAGATGGAAGAGGGGAAAAAGAGGTAAGAGGGAAAAAAGAGATGGAAGAGGGGAAAAAAGATGGAAGAGGGGAAAAGGAGAGATAGAAGAGGGAAGAAGAGGTGTAAGAGGGGAAAAGGAGGGAAGGAGGGAAAAAAAAAAGTGAAATACCTCTGAGTGCGGCGAGTATTTTTGGGCGGAATATAATCGTTTGCTATCTATCTATCTATTGCCAGACGCCTCAATCCCGTTTGGGGTGGCCACAAACAAATCGCCTCCAAGTCGCCCTGTCCCCCGCCATTTCACTCCCCTGCTCCCAACTCACACCCCCCTCTCTCATATACCTCTCCACCCCATCCCTCCATCTCATCCTCGGCCTCCCCCTCCCTCTTCCCCCCTCCACCTCACACATACACTCTCTTCGTCAGTCTCTCACCCTCCATCCTCTCCACATGGCCAAACCACCTCAGTGTGTTCCTCAAACGCTTCCTATCACATCCACATCAACACCACAACGCTCCTTTATATCCTCATTCGTCAACCTGTCTCTCCATGTGACTCCACAGGCTCCTCTTAAATAACTCATTTCCACTGCTCTCACTCTTGACATGTGTCCTTCCAACAACGTCCAAGCTTCACTTCCGTACGTTAGAGTTGGTATCACAATACTGTCATGTAGTAACTTTTTCACTTCCATGCTCACTTCCCTGTTTCTTATCACTGCTTTCAAAGAACCAGCAACCTTTCTTCCCTGCTGTACCCTTTCAAGCACTTCACCCTCCAAACCTCCATCCTTACTCATCACACTACCCAAGTACTTAAACGTACTCACATTTTCCAATTCCTCACCATCCAACCTCGCTGTACATTCACTGACTTCACCTCTCTCAAAGACCATCACTTTACTCTTCCCTACATTCACCTTTAGATTCCGTTTCTTACACACTCTCCCAAACTCATCCACCAAGCCTTGCAGCTCCCCTTCGTCTTCACTCAACAACACAGTATCATCTGCAAACAACAGCACAGGGAGTTTCCAAACACTATCCTCTCTCACCAGGGCCACTCCAACATCCACTACCCTACCTTGTACCTCTTTTATTACCCCATCCATGTACAGATTGAACAACCATGGAGACATGACACATCCCTGTTTCAACCCAACTTTCAAAGAGAAAAATTCACTTAGTTCACCATCCACACGCACTGCAGCCTTCGCACCATCGTACATACTCTTCACAGCATTCAACAACTTCCCATCTACTCCATATATTCTTAACACTTTCCACAATCCTAGTCTATCCACCCTGTCATATGCTTTCTCCAAATCCATGAAAACGCATACAACTTCTTTCCCTTCTCTAGAAACTTTTCCACTAAAGATCTGAGAATGAATATCTGATCTACACAACCTCTTCCCTTCCTAAAGCCTCCCTGTTCGTCTCCAACTAATTCCTCTGTTCTTTCTCTAACTCTGTCAATAAGTATCCTACCATACACTTTTCCTATTATACTAAGAAGACAAATGCCCCTATGATTACCACACACTTCTTTTTCCACTTTTCCTTTGTACAAGGGAATAATTATACCTGACTTCCAATCCTCCGGGACTCTACCTTCCTCCCAGGCCAATCTGCACATCTTCCACATCCATTCTACTACTATCTCTCCCCCATGCTTCAGCATTTCACCACACACTCCATCAATTCCTGGGGCTTTCCCTGATTTAACTTTCTTCATTGCTTCCACAACTTCTATCCTACTGATTTCTTCCTGTCTTCTCACCTCCCTCCTTCTCCCAGCCATTCCCCAGCCACTTATACTCGCATTACTTCCATCCTCCGCGTTCAACAATTCCTTAAAGTGTTCTCTCCATCTGCTCACTTTTTCTCCCTTCTCCACTAGTAATCTACCATTTTTATCTTTCACTCCCCTGCTAACTTCACTTCCACCCTGTCTTACTCTTTTCACCTCTCTCCAGAACATTTTCTTACAGTCCCTCCACTTTACACTCAAATTCCTTCCAAATTCCTCATCCACACTCTTCTTACTCTCTCTTACTAATCTTTTCACCTCTCTCTTTCTTTCTACATATAACTCTCTCTTCCGCCTCTCAACCTCTTCCACGCCCCTATTCCTCATCCATTCATTGTATGCTTTCTTCTTTTATGCCACAGCCTGTTTCACTTCTTCAGTCCACCACGCTGTTCCTTGCACCCCCCTCCGTCTTCTCTTCCTTCCACACACCACATCACATGCAGCACATATTTCTTCTGTAAATATTCTACACACACCTTCCACGTCCCCCATCTGCTCCAATTCATATTTGCCCAATCGTTCCTCCACTTCTCTCTTATACTCTGCCTTTTTCTCATCCTCTTGTAATCTTTCCACTCTCCTTGCAACTACTCCTTCCTCTCGTCTTTCCCTTCTTCTGTTCCTCCATCTTACTTGAACTTTAATTCTGGCCACCACCAAGTAGTGGTCAGAAAGTCCACTCCCCCAACCTCTATAAACTCTTGCATTAAATATACATCTTCGCATCCTTTCATCCACACACACATAATCAATCATTGCCTTCCTTTCATTCAGTTCACCACCCACCCTTCTCATCACTCGCCATGTATACCTGTGGATCATTTTATGCCTGAAGAGGGTATTGGCTATCACCAACCCCCTCCCAGCACAAATGTCCACTAACTCACTGCCATTCTCATCTATCTCAGCAGGCACACCCCACTCACCAACTATTCCATCCACCTTCACATTCCCAACTTTACCATTCGTATCACCAATCAAAAACACTCTCTCATTCCTTCCAAACTTTTCCATGCACACTTCTACATTTGTCCAGAACTCTTCTCTCACTCTTCTAGCACGATCTTGCGTTGGTGCATACACACACACAATCGCCCACATTTGTATTCCAACTTTCAACTTTACCCACACAATCCTTGATCCAACTGATCCATACTGTCTTATGCTCCTCTTCCATCTTTTACTCACAACTATACAAACTCCTTCCTTTGCCCTCTCATTCTCTCCTACTCCTGCACATATACCCCATCCATACTCCCATTCTCTCACACTTTCTCCTCTCCATTTTGTTTCAGTTATTCCACATACATCCACTTTCCCATCCTCAAGCACCTGGACAATCGTTTGCTGTTAGACTGAATAAAATACTATCTACCTATCTATCGACCTATCTATCTATCAGTCTATCTACTCGTATATATAGCCAGACGCCTTCACCCTGGGAAGGCTGGCCATAAACGAATCGCCTCCATGTCCTCCGCTGCCCTTTCTCCAACTCACACTCGCCCTACCTCATATTCGTATATACCTCTCCCCCTCATCCCTCCATCTCATCCTCGGTCTCCTCCTTCCCTCCCCTCCCCTCGCCTCTTCCATCTCACTCACATATCCTCCTCTTCTAGTCAATCTCTCAATCTCCATTCTCTCAAGCTCTTTATTTTCAGCCCCAATACTGATTGTGATTTTTTTATTAATGTTTCTGCTGGTCGAGTTTTGGGCAATAAAAAAATGTCAAATATTACCGCATAGGGGAACACAGAACCCAAAGATTAAAAAAAAAGAAAGAAAGAAAGAATGGGAGAAAGGAAGAAAAACTGAGTGATAAATCTCTCTCTCTCTTCATCTGCCTACACACCTCTCTATATGTGCACCTACTTATTCAACTGAGAGTGAGTCATAGGAGCCCGTGTGTGTGTGTGTGTGTGTGTGTGTGTGTGTGTGTGTGTGTGTGTGTGTGTGTGTGTGTGTGTGTGTGCGCGTGCGCTGATGGGATACAGCCTAAGCCTCAACATCCGGGTGGTCGGAAGAAGATCCAAACAACCCTTCACTTCACTATTTTACATAAGTCCTCCCCTGCCTCTCTTTCTTTCTTTCTTTCTTTCTCTCTCTCTCTCTCTCTCTCTCTCTCTCTCATTATGGTGTATGAATGTATGTATTAATTGATTGATGGGTGAATGCATGTATGTACTGTATGTGTTCATCGATGGGTGGGTGAATGTATGTATGTATTCATTGATGGATGCATGAATGTATGTATGTCTGTCTGTATGTATGTATGTATGCATGTACAGTATGTATGTATGTATGTATGTAAGTGGGAGAGTATTCAACAAGGCCACCCACGTCACACCACCCTCCCACACACACACACACACCTGCCCCCCATATATTACTACACCTTTACCCTCCACAGCGTCCTTGGTCTACTCCCTCGTCTTCCAGTCACCTCACTTCCGTTCAGTAGCGAAATCTCCTCCCTTATTTTTTGTCTTACCTTCATTCCTTCCACCAAGTCGGGTCTAAATCGGATAAACACTGTTTTAATTAGAAGTTGCCCTGTGACTCCGACTACTGACATAACTGTTCTTACTAACTGTTCCAAAAAAAAAAAAAAAATCATCTGGGAAGAATTCAGTCCTTTTACTTAGCGTGGTTATAATCGAATAATAATTGTTCTGATTGTTTTGCTCTCTCTCTCTCTCTCTCTCTCTCTCTCTCTCTCTCACACACACACACACACACACACACACACACAAAGGACGTCACCCCTTTCCTGGTTCGCGAACGCTTGTAGCTACACACACAAAAAAGAAAGAAAGGAAAAGAAAAGGTGAAAAAAAATGAAAAGTAAGCAAGACACACAAAAGGAGACAAGCCTAGGAGAGGATATAAGGGCTGGGGGGTATAAACACAGCGGTACTTGGAGCCTGTCTCAATAAACCAACATGGCGTTAACCCCAAACCATAAAGAGCGATACTTCCAGCCAGTCTCAATAAACCATCATGGCGTTACCCCCGAACCATAAAGCGTGGCACACAAACACGACGAAAAAAACGACGGAATGGCGACGAATGGGCAGGTAGGGAAATAAGGAAGGACGCGACGGAACGAGGAAATAGCGATACATGAATGTGTGTGTGAACGAAGATAGTGGAAAATTAGAAACGATGGGATAAAACGAAACTTAATGACAAAGTTAACGTCTGCAATGGCCGCTGACGACTTATTTGTATATATTGCCTTCCTGATGCATACAAGAGAGACTGAAATACGGAAATCCGAAGATATTAGTAACGAGAGAGAGAGAGAGAGAGAGAGAGAGAGAGAGAGAGCACATTATTTTCTCATAAGGCGTACAGTACAGCACAACAGGGGTTAACATAAAAAGGAAATGGAAATGAAAAAAAAGAGGAAAGTGGAAGGAAAAAGTAATCAGTCCTTTCAGACCAAGAACGTCATTTATGTTTTATTCTTGCACATATCAGACGACTTTCCATAGTAGTAGTAGTAGTAGTAGTAGTAGCAGCAGCAGTAGAAGCGGTAAATGAAATGATATACTGGAGTTATCCCGATCACAAGGGGGGATTAATGACACCAATATTAACGCTTATTGGAATCTCACAATCTTAGATGACTGATTTTTTTCTGACGGTAATTTCATCGTAAATCTAGACTTTTTCCACCGATGAGAAGGCTATTTTTAGCTGTTCTCTCTCTCTCTCTCTCTCTCTCTCTCTCTCTCTCTCTCTCGTCCAATCAACTAACAGGTTTCCTACTGAGGTGACGATGGAGGTTCCCGATTGGCTCCATTTTTGTTTACCTTGACAGCTGACACCAGATATAAGCATATTGCTCTCTCTCTCTCTCTCTCTCTCTCTCTTTCTCTCTCTCTCTCTCTCTCTCTCTCTCTCTCTCTCTCTCCTTATTTCTTCTTCCATTTTTATTACACTACCGCTTTCTAATTACAGTTGAAACTTCTTTGTATTGGTCTCTCTCTCTCTCTCTCTCTCTCTCTCTCTCTCTCTCTCTCATCCGCTACCGAGAGCCTTATTTCGTCTACTTACAATGTTACTTATGCGACTTTCTGCTCCTTCTATCATCCACTTTCACCCCCTGCTATTTTCTTCTGTTGCATTACCTACATCTCCTGAAACTCTTAACCCCTTCACTACGATGAGGTCTTCATCCTCCTCATTCTTGCTACCTCCAGACGATTTTATTCAGTTCAATGACGTTTAGCAATGGAGGTTATTAGCCTTTGGTTCCTTTTTTCTTAAATTAAAAAAATAAAAACAAAATGAATCACACTCCCAGCCCAATTCAGAAGGTGACGCCCAAGCCTAAAATAGGTAAATAAATGAATGAGTAAATAAAATAATAAAAAAATAATAGCTGGTATAGTCAGCTAATTTTCATATGACGGAAAGGGGTCATTTCCAGAGTCTGAATGGTCGTGGGTGCTTGAAATTCGAAAAAGCCTGGGTTACGAGGCAGCATTAAGTCTCCATGGTTACTAGTCAAATTAGCCTTCCAGTATGACTACAACTGGCCACCAGCTGATCTGGGGAGAGTTATCGATTATAGTCAGGTTGGAGTAAACACACTGTAAGAGCAAAAAAATAAATAAATAAAATAAAATAAAAAAACTGAAAATATGTCATCTACGGTAGTCAACAAAGCACTGCAAGTTTTCTCTTTAATTTTGCTGCTTACTGTTGCTTTCTTTGTATTTTATGGGTAGTTCTTTTTTTTCTATCTGCCATTTTATATCAACATTATTATTTCTTTGTCAAACTGATGCACTTTCTGTCTTCAGCCTGCTACTTTCCTGTTACCTTTTCATTAATTTTCTATGCTACTTTTTCTCCAAGACTTTTTCTGTTAATGTCCTTTTTTTAACAATATTACCTTAAACTGTAATATTTTGGCTCTGTCTCTTGTTCATTTGTTCCACATCACTCTAACTGGTACATGCTGGCCGTAATTTCCCTTAATCGCCTCATTAGCTCTAACTGGCCTACTATTAATTACACCCCTTAAATCTCAACTTATTTAGCTCAGTTTTCCATCTCCTTTATCAGTCTTTATCCTCGTCGTCGTATTTATGTAGTTTGTTTTAAGTATATCTGGTGAATATTCGAATTTTTTTATATTTATTTAGTTACCCCCTTTCGGTCCTATCTTCGTTTCGTGGTCTACATTTATGTCTATCTACCTGTCTATCTATCTATTTAGCTATCTATTTATCTATCTATCTTTTCATATGCATGTCTTTCTGTCTGTGTCTCGCAGGTTAGATATCAGTCTTTCCATGTCTGTCTACTCCTCTACTTATCAATCTTTTAATCATTATTACTTATCTACGTCTTTAATTATGCATCTCTCTCTCTCTCTCTCTCTCTCTCTCTCTCTCTCTCTCTCTCTCTCTCTCTCTCCCCTTTATGCTCATTTAAATATCAATGTTTGTGTAATTAATTTGATATTCGTCCTTCCCCTTTTAGGTTCCTCACCCTCTCTGTCTTTTATATTCCTTAATTCTCTTTCTAATTAACCCTTTCGTATACCTGCTGTCTCCTTTATTCCTTCCTTTGTCGTTTGTTATCTCTATTTCATCACTTTATTCCTGGTGTTTCTCTTGCTTTACTCTTCTTTGTTCTTAATGTTTTACCTTCTTTTCTCCTCTGATCGCATTTCTTCTTTGTTTCTTTCTGTGCTTTCTCTCTCTCTCTCTCTCTCTCTCTCTCTCTCTCTCTCTCTCTCTCTCTCTCTCAAATCATAATCTTTTCTTGACCTTCCATTTTTTTACTCTTGCTTTTCATTCTTCTCTTCATCTTCCTTCTTATTCATTTTTTTTTTTTTTTTTAAGCCTCTTCCTCCTCCTCCTTCTCCTCCACTTTGTCCTTTTCTTTCCCATTCCTCATTTTGTTTCACTTAACAATGCCCTCAGCTGGACCTCTCATGTCAGATCACTTGCTAAAACCGCCTCAACGAAACTTGGATTATTGTACAGAGTCCGTAACTTCATCACTGACGAGCAGTTAGCTATAATTTATAAGAGTCATGTGCGCCCTCTCCTGTTATATTGCTCACCCTTGTGGAATGGATGTGAAGACGTTGCACCAAAACAACTAGACAAAATTCAGAACAAAGCTGTTAGAGTTATTAATAACCCTGCTATTATAAATAAATAACCTCACTTACAGGTAAGAAGGACTATTGCCTCCCTTGCATTTTTTTACAGATACATTTATGGCAAATGCTCAGACGAAGTTGCATCCACTGTGCCACCTCTCTATGTCTTCCTTGTGCTACACGGGCATCTGATGGTGCTCATGACTGGAATGTCACACTACCATATTGCAGAACTTCTGCCTATCAGAATTTTTTTCTTTCTTGAAGTGCATCACTTTGGAACTCGCTTCCCCAAAGTTGTTTTCCCCTAAATTTCAATTTACAGCTTTTCACATCCAACTGTTACAGATTTTTTATGAATGGAGGACACCAGTAATCTGATGTATGGATTATCTTTTTCTATTCATTTGTTTTCCTTCCTCCGTTCTGTTATTGAAAAAAAAAATTCATTCCCATTACTCTTCTTCTTCCTCATTTTCTTCTTTTTTTTTTTTTCGTATTTTTCTTTGCAATATTTCCTCGACCTCTTCCTTCCTAACCTAATATCGTCGCGCTCTCTGTGATATTACTTCCTCCCTCCCACCACTTCTCTCTCTCTCTCTCTCTCTCTGTACATTTATATGTATGTGTGTGTGTGATAAATCAATCAATCTATCTATCTATCTATATCTATCTATCTATCTATCTATATATATATCATTTATTTACCCACTTATCCATATCTGTCAATCTATATACAGTGTATATCCATCTTCCTGTCCCTTTTGGCAAATGTTTTCCTCTTCCTCCTCCTCCTCCTCCTCCTCCTCCTCTTCTTCTTCCTCCTCCTCTCTTAGGCCTTTTTTCCCCTGTCGTCCAATATCCTGGTTTTACTTCTCGCACCTCCTCTTTCTCTCGCTCCCTTCCACTCCCCTTGTACTCCTTCCTTCTCCTTTCCCCTGCTCATTTTTTCTTCCCTATCCTTTCTCTCCTTCTTTCGTTTTCCTCATCTCTTGATAATCATCATTTCATTCTCTTCCTCCTTCTCTTCTCTCTCTTCTCTCTCCTCTCCTCTCCCATTTTATCGTCTTCTCTCCTGCTCTATTATTTCTCTCGTTCTCTCTCCTTCTCCTCCTCTTCCTCCTCCTCTACTCCTTCTCCTCCTCTTCCTCCTCCTCTACTCCTTCCTCTTCCTCTTCCTCTCTTACCTGTTCATTTTTTTTTTCTATATAAGGGTGACTTGTTAATCTTTACGTTCATGCTGTTTCTTACATCTTAACAGTCTCAGATCGTGTGTGTGTGTGTGTGTGTGTGTGTGTGTGTGTGTGTGTGTGTGTGTGTGTGTGTGTGTGTGTGTGTGTGTGTGTGTGAGAGAGAGAGAGAGAGAGAGAGAGAGAGAGAGAGAGAGAGAGAGAGAGGAATGTGTAATGAAATTTTGTGCACAACTGTGTGTGTGCACGTGTGGGACGACACACACACAGACAAACAGACACACACACACACACACAAACAGACAGACAGACAGACAGACAGACACACACACACACACACACACACACACACACACACACACACACACACACACACACACACACACACCATAACTCTCTCTCTCTCTCTCTCTCTCTCTCTCTCTCTCTATGGGCTGACTGCTCACGCCTATTCAGCACCACGACCTACCAATTGTACCACCCCACATAATGCCTCCATATTACACACACACACACACACACACACACACACACACACACACACACACAGCGTATTTCCTTTCTTCGCGGAGCGGTGGCAAGTCAAGCGGTGATACAGGCACACCATAAGACTTGGAAAACGACGGAGGAATACGTGAGCAATCAAAATAAGTTCACCCTTCCTGATTTTTACCAGGCCCCCCTTCAGTTAGCACCACCCCCTCGTTTTCTGTGGATCCTCTGACAGCCAAAGAATCCCATCTTCCACACCTGTCCCTCATTTTCCACACCTATCTCCTAAAACAACACCTGGGGGTTGATGGAGTCCTTGCTTTGATCATACTAGCTCGGCGGATAGGAAATATGTTATGAATTTTTGTTTAGTGATTCTTGTTATCCAGTGAGTCTAGAGGTAAGGGTGAATGACCGGGTACTCGGCCTCTCTCTCTCTCTCTCTCTCTCTCTCTCTCTCTCTCTCTCTCTTTCTCATATTGCAAACTCCCACTTTCCCCTCCCTTCAACGACGACGACCACCACCACCACCTCTCTCTTTTCCTCTCCCTCTTCTTCCTTCGCCCATCGTCATTCTCTCTCTACCCCCATTCTCCTCTCACGCTCATTTTGTTTCTAAACAACCATGGCAAACCCATTAACACCCTTTTAACGATCAAAAAGCCAAGTACTGTTTGTCCTGCTCTAATTTTACTCTTTTATGCCCATGAATGCCTATGCTCTCTCTCTCTCTCTCTCTCTCTCTCTCTCTCTGTATGTCTGTCTGTCTGTCTCTCTGCCTGTCTGTTTTTTAGTCTGTCTAGCTGGTTGTATCTGCCTTTCTCTAATACTACTACTCCTCTACAAATTCTCCATTGCACTTCTTCGTGACTATCATCAGTAACTAGTATTAAACCACTGCTACAGCCCAGCCTTCAAGACGGACGGACAGTAAAACCATTCCCTGTACTTAAACATTCAAGAAATACCCAAACTTACTCAGGTCACGCCCTCTGCATTCTCCTTCAGCATGCACATCCTTAGGAGTGGAAAGTAGTTTGCTTTAAGATGCTCTACTCCGTCTTAAGTTCTTATCTAGGTCCATTTCCGCGATGGGAGAGAGAGGGAGAGACTGAGAGCTATGTGGAGGGAGAGAAGGACTGAGAACGATTTGGAGGGATAGAATGTGGAGGACCGAGAGCGATGTGGAGAGACAGGGATGGAGTACCGTACTACTGGGTGCATTGCAAACGACGCTCCTCCTCCACCGCGCAGGGTGATTTCTTGCCTGTTGCGGGGACGGCTTGGTGTGTGTGTGTGTGTGTGTGTGTGTGTGTGTGTGTGTGTGTGTGTGTGTGTGTGTGTGTGTGTGTGTGTGTGTGTGTGTGTGTGTGTGTGTGTGTGTGTGTGTGTGTGTGTGTGTGTGTGTGTGTGTGTGTGTGTGTGTGTGTGTGTGTGTGTGTGTGTGTGTGTGTGTGTTTTAGGCAAGAGTGTATGTGTGTTTTATCAATGTCTGTCCTGCATCATTTATTTCCTACTCCCACTGCCACACCCACGCCCACACCAGCAGACTCAACCGTCCCTGCAATACACAAGATACTCCCAGGTGCGTCTAGTGCAGTGCTAACTTTGGACCGCCTTACATTAGGGAGGACAGAGAAGGGGAAGGAGGAAAGTGAAGTTATGCAAAGAGGCGTTTTTACTGTGACAATTTTTGATGAACTGTGGGATCAGTTTGTCAGTAGAGAGAAATAGATTGATAGACACAGACAGATGGAAAGATAGATAGATAGATAGAGAGACAGACAGACAGACAGACAGAGACTGATAGATAAACAGATAGAGACAGAAAGACAGACAGAGAGACACAGAATGACAGACAGGCAGTTATTGGCAAAACTCTCTCTCGACTGGGTTTGCAGCAATTGGTACCAGTTGTGTATGGCCTGGGAGTTGGATGGGAGTTGGGATTGAGTTGGGATGCGAGTAGGGAAGGGATTGGGATGGTAGTAGGGATGGAGTTGGGATGGTAGTAGGGATGGAGTTGGGATGGGAGTCGGGATAGAGTTGGGATGGTAATAGGGATGGAGTTGGGATGGTGATTTGCTAGAAGTTACTGACTCATAAGTGACCCCTGAGGCTTCCAAGCACATATTCCTAGGCGATTTATTTTTACATATTATGGTTAAATATTCCCCAGTGTGCCATGTATATCAATATCGACAAAATGTTCACCAAGAGAATGGTAAGGTGAAGCTGGCAAAATAAATCGCTATGGAAACTGTGCAACGAAATCTATTTAAAATCCAACCATCAATCCATCTCTCCTTTACCCCAACCCAGTCGATTTTTTTTGTCATGATTTTCATATGCAGGATGACCTAGACTGATTTAATGACTTCAGGCGGTGATTATTTGAGAGAGAGAGAGAGAGAGAGAGAGAGAGAGAGAGAGAGAGAGAATGGGTGGGGTCCAGTTGAGAGTCGTTACAATGATATATATTGTTACTGATATCTTTGTGGGGGATTTATAAGGGAGGCTATTTCCGCCCATCAGGTCATCAGTAACTGTTGCTCCGTAAAGGCTGAGAATTTGACCCTTGTTGAGATAGCATTTTTTACTCAGAATTAGCTCAAGAATCAACTCTCAAAGCTAGCATATCAAGTACACACACACACACACACACACACACACACACACACACACACACACACACACACACACACACACACACACACACACACACACACACACACACACACACACACACACACACACACACACACACACACACACACACACACACACACACACACACACACACACACACACACACACACACACCAATATTTCCACAAACTACGTGCCTTCCTTCGTTAGGACAAGCGACTCATCAACCATCAACAAAAACGTAAATCAAAACAACAACAACAACAACAACAACAAGCTCTGGCTCAGGCAACATGTTTCGCACAAAAAATTGGCACCAACTCTCTCTCTCTCTCTCTCTCTCTCTCTCTCTCTCTCTCTCTCTAATCAATTCCCAAGGCAGCTCAAGGGAAGAAAGTTTGTCCTGAACTCTCCCACGCTCGGAAAAAAAAAAAAGAAGAAAAAGAAAAGGGAAATATGAAGTAGAGTCAAAGTTGCAAAATTGGCTTAGGAGAAAAATTGGCGACACACAAGCTTGTCTCGCGAAATTATGAGCTGGCGAAAATGTGGGGTTAATGAGATAAGGATGAGGAGGAAAAGAAGTGTGGGTGATGGATTATGGATGGATGGATGGTTAGATGGATGGATGTGTGGATGGACAGTTGGATGGGTGCATGAATATATCGACTGGTGGATAGAGGAAAATTATGGTATGGATGGATGGATGGATGGATAAGTCGA
>NC_137003.1:44354586-44379586 GCF_032717465.1 Coenobita brevimanus | reverse complement strand
CTCCGTCTATCTAGCAATCTCTATCTATCCATCTATCTATCCATCCAACTATCTACTTCTACTCCTCACATTTTCCGCGACTTTATAAATTCAACTATTTTCTTCCTAGGACAGACAAAAATAATTAGAGTTTCTGTTCTCTATAAACCCGCCCGTTCTCAATCTTTTATTTCATTTTTGTAATTTTTGGCGGACTTAATCAAAATATACGTTAATTTTTTTGGTCGTCATATTTGCACAATTATTACATCTTTTTTTTCTTTGGTGCGACGTAATTTTTCATTGACATTTTAAATAATTTCTTCGTTTTTCAATTTTGTCGATAATTTTGTAGGCTGCACTACTGAATGAGTGAGTTTTTTTTTTTTTTTTATGGACTAGCTCTCCTTTTTCGTGGCTCTTGGTTTACTTGGAACACAGTGGACTGAAGGCTGAAATTGCCCTCCTTCTGCAGTCCACCATCCTGTTTTTTTCCTTTTTTGCGATGAGGGGAGGGGGGGGGAGTGCCTGGCGAAAGGAACTAAAGGGCATTTTTATAACCAGGCAGTGGAGCCACCTGGGTACATCGGTGCCACCACGTGAAGGCTCCGGAACCAGGGAGAATCAAACCCAATACCTTCCAGATGCAAGAGGGGTTAAAATCGTGTACTCATTTTTACCTTCGCTTCATTGGTTCGCGATTTCACCCCAAGCATTATTCGCTCTTTATCATGTTTGGTGGGGTAGAGGGGGAAGGGGAGGGTGGGGAAAGGGAAAGTGCGAGGAGGGAGGGATAGGAAGGGTGGGTGGAGAAGGGGTAGGGGGAAAGAAGGAAGGATGGGGAAAGAAGGGATGAGGAAGAGAAAATGAGGGGTAGTGGAAGGGGAAAATGGGATGTGGGGAAAGGGAAGGAAGGATGGGTAGAGAAGAGGTGGGAGAAGGGGAAAACAGGGGTAGGGGAAGGGGACAGAGGAGCAAGGGAAGGGGAAACAGGGTATGGAGATGAGGTAAGTGGAGACGGCAGTGAAGGGAAGGGGAAAGAGAGGTGAAGCAAGAGGAAAAGGGGGTAAATGGAGACGGTGGAGAGGGGAAAGAGTGTGGGAAGGGGAAGGACGGGTGAAGGGGGAGCAGGTAAGGAGAGGGTGCCCATAATTCGCTCGTCTGGGAGCTGGAGTAGATGCATACGCCGCGTCTGTGTTGTGTTCCTGCGATTTACACGAGTGTGGCCTGCAACTCTATACCTTTTCTAGGTGTGTGTGTGTGTGTGTGTGTGTGTGTGTGTGTTTAATTCACCGGGTCGGTCAGGATCACTTGATGGTCGTGATCGTCAGCATTTTACCCTCCCGGAAGGGAGCTGAGAGCTCAATAGTCCGATCTAAGGGCAAGGCTGTGACCTTCACACACCCACACACCCATCCCCTTGCTTAAGGGGGACAGTAACCACCCACTTCGTCAGTGAAACTTTTCGCAACCTGAGCGAGGCGCGAACTCCCGTCTACCAGATGGCAAGCGAGAACGTTACCACTGCACCAGCGAGCGGTGTGTGTGTGTGTGTGTGTGTGTGTGTGTGTGTGTGTGGCGAGAGTGATAGTAGGGGAGAAGGGGAGGGGAGGGGTATGGTTAAGAAAAGATGGAGGACAAGGATAAGAGGGAAAGAAGGAGTGGGAGGGGTGAGGGTGAGGGAGAGAAGAAAGGGAAGGGATGAGGGGTACTCGTGGGGATGAGGCAAAGGTAAATGGGGAATGTGTGGGGAGAGAGGAAGGGGAATGTGTGGGGAGAGAGGAAGGGTAGGAGTGGGGAGGGGTGTGTGCCAAGTGTAGAGGTAGGGTGGAGGGAAGGGTAGGGAGGAAGGGTAGGAGTGGGGAGGGGTGTGTGCCAAGTGTGGAGGTAGGGTGGAGGGAAGGGTTGGGAGGGGGTATGAGGTACAAAGCGAAGGGTGTGGATGAGGGGTGTGAGAGTGTGGATGGGGGATATGGTAGGGAGCTAGGGGGAATGGTAAGGGGTGAGAGGCACGGAGGGGGAGAAAGGGTAGGTAGGAGTGGGGAATATGGGATAGGAAGGGGGGATGGGAGAGGGGTGAGGGAAGGGTAGGTATGGGAGTGGCGAGTAGGGAGTAGGGAGAGAAGACAGGAATGAAACAGTGGGTGCGGATAGGTAAGGCTGGTGTCACACTCTGCGGCGGCGCCGTTGCGGCTCGACGATAACACACACAAACAAATGAGAGGCGTCACACTACTGCGGTGGCGCCGCATCCGCCGTACAAAGCCGCATCATGCTGCGGCGGCGCCGCAGCGCCGCGACGCCGCATCACGCCGGTTGTGAGGACAAAACACACACAGTTTAATGCACGTGGTCACACTATCCGGCCACGCCGCACGGTGCTCTGCTGCTACTACTCCTGTGTTGTGTTTACGCGATGTTTGACGTGGATAAATTTATTCAATGCATACAGGAAAGGCCAGCAATTTGGGAGAAGAGTGAAGCAGAATACTCCAATAAAAACTGTAAAGAAAAATCATGGACTGAAGTAGGGGAATTGATGTACGAGAACTGGCTTGATTTAGAGTCAGCAGAAAGGAATGAGAAAGGTAAAATATTTTTTTTTCTTTGTATTTCCTATAAAAAGTAACATTATTTATTATGTACTTACGTTTAATACATACTGTGCTATTTAAAGTACTAAAATTATTTAGCAGACATATCCTTCCTAATATTCCAAATAAATTTCCATGCTAAATAAGTATCATAATTACTAATCTTTAATACTGAAATGCTAATACTTGATGTATGTATATATGTATATTTATATAACTGTGGTACATTAATCACCATCCACAAAACACATTATAGCCTAGTACATATGTCTACGACGTGTTGGCTCTTTCAGTAACCCCTCTGCCTCTAGTGCACAAACAGTCAGTTTAGACAACATGATTAACCTATCCACGCTGGCTGCTGGGGGTAAACTGTGCGGTTTGGCCGCACAGTGTGACGTGGTACAAGCCATGCGGCGGCCGTATAGTGTGACACCGGCCTAATGGGGGAAGGGAAAGGGAGGGGAGAGGAGGTGGGGGAGAGGGGAAGGGGAGGGGACAGGAGGCCGGGGAGTGGATGGGGAGGGGGACAGATAAAAAATGGTGTTGTTTCTCTAATATCATTGCCACTGTTAATGTTGGCGTTATTGTTATTACTGCCGGTGTTATTATTGGCGTACTTCCTGTTGTTAATGTTATTGGTGTCCATATCTGTATTAACTTTGTCGTATTACTATTGTTACCATTATTATTATTATTATTATTATTATTGTTGTTGCTGTTGTTTTGTTGTTGTTGTTATTATTATTATTGCTGGTATTATTGATTTATTACTTATGCTCCTCTGTCTGTCTGTCTCGTATTTATTAGTTCCCTCTTCCCTCTCTCACTCTTTCTCATTTTCCCTCTCATTCCCACACTAACATTCACTTCCCAGCGCGTGGACACACACACACACACACACACACACACACACACACACACACACACACACACACACACACACACACACACACACACACACACACACACACACACACACACACACACACACACACACACACACACACACACACACACACTCACTTACTCCCACTCTCTCTTCCCCAGATCGCCCGGCTGTTCTCCTACTCCTGGACCATGGGCTTCGTTATGTGTAAACTCATCTACTACATGCAGGCCGTCTCAACAGTGTGCTCAGTGCTCACCCTCACTGTCATGAGCTTGGAGAGGTGAGTCGGGATGGGGGTCAAGCGGTGGTGGGAGTGGGGGCATGCAATACTTGGGGAGAGGTCATGCAATGTTAGAGAGTGGGCAGTACCAGGAGTGAGATCATGCGGTGCTAAGAGTCAGGTCATGCAGTGGCGGAAATGGGGTCATGCAATGCTAGGAGCGAGATCATGCAGTGTTAAGAGTAAGGTCATGCAATGCTAGAGAGTGGCTTCATGCAGTGTTAGATCTAAAATACTAGTGTCATGCAATGCTAGGCGTAGGATATCCAGGTTTGATGTAGGTGGGAGTGGGGTCATGCACTGTCTATGAGTCTAGGTAAGGCCGGAATCATGCAGTACTGGGAGTGAGGTCATGGAGTGCTGTACGAATCTAAGTGGGAGTTTGGTCATGCAGAGGTAAGTGAATCTACGTGAGAGTGTGATCAGGCATGTATGTAAATGAATGAGGTCATGCAGTGATGTGTTTATTTAGGTGGCGGTATGGTCGCTACAAAACATCTCTCCTAAGCTAAATGAATCCTGTGGCGATAACAAGAATGAAATATCAGGCATTCAGACTAACTATCTATCTATTTATCTATCCATCTACGTATCTCTATGCCTACCTACCTACCTACTTTCTTAGCTATCCTTCTACCTGTCTATTTATCTATATATCCATCCACTCAGCCACCTGCCTATCTACTTATCCATCCATCCATCTACCTACCTACCTCTATCAATTTATCCAACTTTCTCTCTCTCTCTCTCTATCTATCTATCTCTCTCTCTCTCTCTCTCTCTCTCTCTCTCTCTCTCTCTAAATTACTGTCTACTTATCTGGTGGTGTGAAGGACCTGTGCATGTTACGTTCAGTGGCGCGTATTAATCCATGCATTTTTACTGTGGGTAGTTGATGATAACATTAGCAGCTTTCTTTCTCTCTCTCTCTCTCTCTCTCACACACACACACACACACACACACAAAACCAAAACTCTCATTCACCACGACATTTAGATTTACATTTTTCATGCCAGAATGTGTAAATTTATGTTTCTATTTTCCATTTAAATCTGACTCGTTAGACACTACACCTCCCTCTACTAAGCATTTCAATTTCCCTCCACTAAATATTTCTTGCGTGTCATTTCCCGACTGATTTATAGAAGGTTAATTAAAGCAACGCTGTGATTACGAAGTTTAAGAACAACAACATTACATGCGTTCATTTCTCTAAATAGACATGACTGCAGACTAAAACTTCAGGCATTCTAAAAAAAAAAAAAAAAATGAACTGACCTTTTTCTGTCTGTCCGTCTGACTCTCTCTCTCTCTCTCTCTCTCTCAGTTCGTGCTGCGACTTTAGAGGTGATTAAAGAGGCAAGTGCGTTAGGGCGAGATAATCTGCACGCAACCTCCCGCTAAAAAGCACCTTCATCACGCGAAGTGTGATGACGGTAAATTCATGATACTATTTGGATAATGACTTTCCGTTTTCTGTTGCTGTTACACGTTTCTAGACTATCTTAAAACGGGACCATTGTTTTGTATTATTACTGTTACCTTCAGACGATTTTACTCAGCTTATGAAAATCCCCCTAGTTGTGAGGAGGCTAATGAAGGGTATGTCTAACCCTCCCAGGTCCAAAAATCCATCTTCCGCTGAATAAAATCGCCAGGAGATAGCAAAAAAGGAAATGCAGGGTGGTTCAAAAATAGCGCTCCACGTGGCAGTATCACTTGTGTTGCGGACAAGGCTCAGTCGGTAGGTGTGGGCGTGACTGTGTCACTTGGAGTCGGAAATGAATAAATGATGAATGGTAGATTCTGATAACACTGACTGTGCCGCCTCCACATCACATGAGAAATCCCCCGGCGGAGTGGGAATAGTGAAGTATGGTATGGTGTGGTATGGAGGGATGTGGTGTGATAACTTGGTGTTGAAGAATGTCATGTGGTGTGGAGAGATGTGGTGTGATGATTTGGTGAGGAAGAAATGTCGTGTGGTGTGACTGTTTGATGTTGAAGAACGTGGTATGGTGTACAGGGATGTGGTGTGGTGCTGAAGTATGGTATGATGGTATTATACAATGTGGTAGCATAAGAGGCAGATGGACACAAGGCTGCACATTTTATCTTGAAATATAAACTAAAACAAATTATCTAAACGTTTTTAAGATAATGCTGGAGAGTAAAAGGCCTTAAATCCTGTTTTCAATCTTACAATTTAGCAACAGTAATAATTTCAGGATGTATTACGTCGTTGATACCAGAAATAAATGTGTTAATAACTTTTCTCGGCAGGTGTTGCATTAAGCTTAACATTTATTGCAAAGACACGTCAATTATTGCATTATTTGGGACACCATCTCTGAAACCCTCCCTTACAATCCATGCTTCGCTCATTATTATTTTGTATTCTCAAATGACAAATTTATGTTACCTTTTCTTTAGCTTAGTTGATGGCCCAGTGTAGTCTGACAATAAAAAAATAACTATACCCTTTTCACTCTAGCTTGGTCCAGATTTTCGTCCATTTGCAGCTTATTTCGGGTGGTTCAGTGGAAGACAGACAATACTCTAGCTCTGTATCCTTTCCTCTGCACTTCTTCGTGGTTAGCATCATATAACACTGTAGTCTCTTGCAATATCTCATTATTTAAGATGGACAGATGGCAATTTTAGGCCAAGTTAGGGTAAAAGGAGTACAGTAACAAAGGAGCCTCATTCCTACTTCATTACTTAAGCTCGTCGAATTTCACGCAGCCACAATTATTAAGCATTGGAATTGTGACAATGGTTCAGTCCCGTCAGATGAAAACAAACCGAGTGTACTTAATCATCATCACTTGCTTTTACCACTACAGCCATTTTCATCACCACCATCTCGCAAGTCCTACCTCAAAATGTCTTGTTCCCGCCACTACAACCAATTCCACCACCATCATCACTCCTCGTTACCATCCCTAGCTTTCACCATTACCACCATTAACACCACCTCTATGTCTCAGGGCCTCCATTAAGACCCATTATTCCCACCATTACCATCTCCACCAACTTTCAAGTCCTCATTACATTTCTTTTTTCCTACCATTCACACCACCACCCTCCCGCAGTCCCACCACTACTGCTATCGCCATCATTACCATGTTCATCAACACCATACTTGACATAACCATCCTGCCAGTTCTTCATTACCATTCTTCGTTATCGTTGCTACCACCATTACCACCACCAACATTTCTAGTTGCCTCCAACATCTACATCTTTCATTCCCACTAGCACCACCATTGCCTCCAACACTATCTCGCTCAA
This sequence comes from Coenobita brevimanus, assembly GCF_032717465.1. NCBI lineage: Eukaryota > Metazoa > Arthropoda > Malacostraca > Decapoda > Coenobitidae > Coenobita > Coenobita brevimanus. The sequence goes on along the minus strand of NC_137003.1, from coordinate 44,372,546 downwards.
GTTCCCCAATACCCCCCCCCTCTCTCTCTCTTTCTCTCTCTCTCTCTCTTCAAGGCACCCATTACAGCCAATTATTCCTGCCATTACCACCAGCCACCCTCCTGCATCCCACCGCTGCCACCATTGTATATCCCTTCATCAATGCCATCTATTGGATGTGATCGCAAGTGGCAGCCGCGTTAGGTACACATCCCGCTGGTTTCCGATCTCATTACTTCGTTATCAGCGCCTCAGCGGCAGGATATGCAGGCGACAGGGGACTTGACAATCCCATTCTTAGCGGGTATTGGCTTGGGCTGGGAGGCGACAGTCTGCGCTCAACAGAAAGTTAACACATTCTCTAAATCTTGACTGAAATATATGCTTTGCTATACTAATGAACAGTAATTAGTTAAGCTGGAGGTACAGTTTGCCGTCAGTAGTTAGTTTACACAGTCTCAAAATCGTGCCAGAGTTATGTAATGATGCTTTCCTTAAGTAATCAAGAGTATGCCATGTAATTAAATGGGATGCAACCTCTTTGCATTAGCTGATGAGTCCTGCAGCTGTACAGGGATTAATGATTGTGACTACACGTGGAATTACAGTAAATTAATGGGGCATAGGGTATTGTTGCTCTGCTCACCCCTTCAGGCCGACGACGCATTTCAGATTTATTTTTTCCCCTCTACCAGACGATCTGGTGTAGATCTGGGCGGACCCTCAACACCTTTTCCTAAGCGAATTATTTTGTTTATTACACATCACTGTTCTCTTCTGTTACTTAAATCCTTTTAATATCGCCCTACTTTGGATAAATACAAAAGGATGTTAACCCGCCATATCCAAAAATAAATCGCTACGGATGAGGTATTGGGGAGCTTCCTAAACCAACGAGCATACGTGTCCAAGTCTATTATACACTGGTTCTACTTTAACTTGGCCCAAATTTTCGTCCCTTTGCAGCTTATTTCACGTAGCTCTGAGGCGGAAAAATACAATGCTAGCGCTCTATGTATTTCCCACGGCACTTCTTCGTGACTAGCATCATAATCTAGTGTCAGTCTATGGAGAATATTAGGACAAATTAGAGTAAAATGCACATAGTTCAGAATAAAATCGCCCGGGGTAGAGAGAGAGAGAGAGAGAGAGAGAGAGAGAGAGGCTCACAGGCAGAACGTGTCCATCAGCAGTTCATTTCAGTCTAATTCAGTCTTACCCTTTCAGTACGATGACGTCTTCAGCTTTCAACCCTTATTATCCTCAGACGACTTTGTTACTCTGTTCGGCGCCCCGGGCTCTCTCTCGGTCTCTCTCTCTCTCTCTCTCTCTCTCTCTCTCTCTCCTTTGCCGTACTTAAGAGGCTTTTTATCAGACTTTGTACAAAATTTTAAAGTGGAAGAATTCTGTATCAATTTATCTATTTTCTATCTATCTATCTATCTATCTACCTAGCTACTTATCTACCTACCTACCTACCATTCTATCTACCTGCCTATCCTCCATTAACTCGCTTCACTGCAGGATGTCTCCCTTGACTAATAATAATAATAATAATAATAATAATAATAATAATAATAATCCAACATTAGCATGACTGGAATGAATGGCGCATCGGACTGAAAGGGTTAATGGCTTACTATTTCCTTAAGACTTAGGTCCGGAGGAAAAGGAGGAGGGAGGAGGAGGGAAAGAGGAAGAGGGAGAGGAGAAATGAGATAATGGGATGAGGATGGAGGCACTGAGGGAATAATGGGATGGCATGGGACAAAGAAGGAGATAAAGAGTGAGCGGGATTAGGCGGTGAGAAAGTGGGGTGAGAGAGAGAGAGAGAGAGAGAGAGAGAGAGAGAGAGAGAGAGAGAGAGAGAGAGAGAGAGAGAGAGAGAGAGAGAGAGAGAGAGAGAGAGAGATTAAAAGCGCTCCTCTTTTACGTCACAACCAAAACAATGACTGACATGAAAACACAATAAAAAGAAAAGAAAATGAAAAAAGAAAAACTACTCAGCAGACCGGACAGTCCTTGATGGAAAATTTCAAAAGACAGACATACAATTAGGTGTAAAAATTATGAAAACAGATCTATAGTCCTTTCACTTTAAGATGGCCCTGATTTTCATTATTTATTTATTTTTTGTCGGGTAGCTCAGAGGAAGAAACACATAGTCTACAGGTCGATACTCTTTCCAAAGCACTTCTTCGTGACTAGCATCGTCTCTTGTTACAGCTGAAGGATTGAGAGAAAGAGCATATATAAGCCAAGTTTGAGTGAAAAGGGGATAGTTTTTGAGAAAGATGAGGAAAATGTGGACAATAGCGTAACATTTTTAGACCTCTCTGTGCGGCCCCGTCAGTAAGTCCCTCCCTAAAGATCTCCGTTGGTTTTAGTGACGCGCCCCATAATACGACTCTGATGGTCCCGCATCGTTCTGGGACTTAGGTACTGGTTCGTAATCCCGTATTCTCGGCGGATGAGGAAGCTCCCTAACACTTCTTCCGTACCAACTTATTTTTTTGGATAAGGTCTGCTAATATCGTTTTGTATGTTATTTATTCAGAGTATAGTGTCATTAGAATGATTAAGTAAGAAGGAAGAGGACGGCAAGGTGTACTAAGCAAAATTAATCACTGATGAAGAGGTGTTTGGGAACTTCCTTAACAGATGGGCTTTCGTTTCACCAATTTTTATGTTTGGAGGTTGTAAATAAAAATAATGCGCCATCCCTTCCTCCCTCCCTCCCTCACCTCCCCCCCCCTCTCTCTCTCTAAATTAATCCTTCTTATCTCAAAATTAATTCTTCCTAAACTGAGAGAGAGAGAGAGAGAGAGAGAGAGAGAGAGAGAGAGAGAGAGAGAGAGAGAGAGAGAGAGAGAGAGAGAGAGAGAGAGAGATTCCTACACGACGAAAATTTAAGATATAGGAATAAGATGCTGTTGAAGGAATTATTAAGGAGACACAATTATAAGACATCGTAAAGGAGCTACTGTTCCTTTTTTTTTCTTCTATACATAACGCTACTCAGGGAACTCGACTGGTCATCTTGTCCAAAATATCGGGATTGAAAGCCTAACCCGGGACCCCTACGCTCCTGACAGGGCAAGAAATGACTGAAGGAAGGCTAGGTAGATGGATAGATAGACAGACAGAAAGACAGATAGGCTAGTTATAGATGGATAGATAGACAGACAGAAAGACAGATAGGCTAGTTATAGATGGATAGATAGACAGACAGAAAGACAGATAGGCTAGTTATAGATGGATAGATAGACAGACAGAAAGACAGATAGGCTAGTTATAGATGGATAGATAGACAGACAGAAAGACAGATAGGCTAGTTATAGATGGATAGACAGACAGACAGAAAGACAGATAGGCTAGTTATAGATGGATTAACAGATAGGAAAACTGACAGACAGACAACCACACAGATACAGAGATAATAAGATAAACAGGCGCATGAAGAAAGAGAATGACAGACAACCAGACAGAATGACAGATCAATAGACAGAAACACAGATAGAACTATAGACAACAAGGGAATAAACGTGGGCAGTTGTAGAGGATAAACACTGCGTATATGGCAAGTGTAAGAAATTCGTGTTAGTTTAGATCAATTCAAGGTTCCATTGTGGTTAGGAGATCCAATTATAATTTTTCTCCTCTCTCTCTCTCTCTCTCTCTCTCTCTCTCTCTCTCTCTCTCTTTCTCCCTCCCCCCCTCTCTCTCTTTCTCTCTCTCTCTCTCTCTCTCATTCATGCTCGCAAATTTTCAGATCTTCTCACTTACTGAAGGTAACACAAACCCACCCACCCATCCACCCTCTCTCTCTCTCTCTCTCTCTCTCTCTCTAATTGCAATATTTATCACCCCTCCTTTGTGCCTTCCTCTCTCATTATGCTCCCACAAATTTTTTCCTTGCCAATTTTTTCCTGCCTTGATCTCATTTTCCTTTTTTCTTCGCTTTTTTTTTATGTCAATTGTTCCTCGCTATTTTCCTTTTATTTTTACATTTAGATTCTTCCTTTTATCATTCCGTTTTACTTTCACTTGGCTCACTTTTCCATCTATCTGTTATTTCTCCTCTTTGCCTACTCCCTTTTCCTTCCATCTACTCCCTCTTCTCTCCATCTACCCCCTTTTCCCTCCATATACCCCCTTTCCCTTCATCTACTCCCTTTTCCTTCCAACTACTCCCTTTTCCCTCCATCTATTCCCTTTTCCCTCCATCTGCCCTCTTTTCCCTCCATCTGCCCTCTTTTCCCTCTATCTACACCCTTTTCCCTCTATCTACTCCCTTTTCCCTCTATCTACACCCTTTTCCCTCTATCTACACCCTTTTCCCTCTATCTACTCCCTTTTCCCTCTATCTACTCCCTTTTCCCTCCATCTCCCCCATTTCCTTCCATCTACTCTCTTTTCCCTCCATCTACTCCCTTCTCCCCCAACTACTCCTCTTTCACCCATTTTCTCTCTTTCATAACCCCATTTCCTGTCTTTTCCATTACCGTACTTCATTTTCTCTCTTCCATTCTCTTTCTCTTCCATAACCCTATTTTCTCTTCTATTCTCTCTCTCTCTTTCTCTCTCTCTCTCTCTCTCTCTCTTCCACAACCTTATTTTCTCTCTTCCATAACCCCATACCCCATCCTCTAATACCCTCCTTCTCTCTCTTTCATTACCCCATTTCCTCCAACCCTCCCCTTCCTCTCTTCCATAGCCTCAATTTACCATCTGCATCACCCCATTCTCTCCTCCACCACCCCATTTTTCCCTTACCCATCGCCCCATTATCCCCCATTGACCCCCATTATTTCTCCCTCACAGGTGCTACGCGATCTTGTACCCCATGAAGGCCATTTACGTGTGCAGCATCAGCAAGGCGAAGAAGGCTGCTTGCTTCATCTGGGTCTTGTCCTTCCTTCTGGCGTCACCTACACTCGTTGCGCAGGTACTGAGGAGTGTGGATGGGGTGTGGAGGGGTGCTGAAAGGTGTGGATGAGGTGTGGAGGAGTATGGAGGAATGTGGATGGGTGTGGATGGGGTGTGGAGGGGTGCTGGAGGGTGTGGATGGGGTGTGGAGGAGTGTGGATGGGATGTGAAGGGGTGCTGAATGGTGTGGATGGGGTGTGGAGGGGTCCTGAAGAGTGTGGATGAGGTGTGGAGGGATGCTGAAGGGTTTGGATGGGGTGTGAAGTGCTCAAGGGTGTGGATGAGGTGTGGAGGAGAGTGAAGGAATGTGGAAGGGGTGTGGAGCAGTGTAAAGGGGTGTAGATGGTTGTGGCAAGGTGTGGATGGGGTGTAGCCGGGTGTGGATGGGGTGTAGCCGGGTGTGGATGGGGTGTAGCAGGGTGTGAATGGGTGTGGATGCGTATGGAAAGATGTTTATGGAGTGTGGAAGGCTGTGAACAAGTGTGGATAGGGTGTAGACAGTGTGGATGGGTGTGGGTAGGAGGAAATGACGTTTAGAAGTACAAGGTATGTGGAAGTAGAGGAAAAAAAGTGTGGATGGATATGGAGGTAGGTGTGAATAGAAGTGATAAGAAAACAGTAAGATTTGTAATGATATGGAAGAACGTGGTAATATGTAAAGCTTGGGGTACATGGATGGTGTGGAAGGCCGTGGAAGAAAATGGAAGAGGTGTGGAAGGGCATGGAGGGACGTGGAGGTGTGGAGTGTGATGTAGAGGGGCATGGAGGGACGTGGAGGTGTGGAGTGTGATGTGGAGGGACGTGGAGGCGTGGAGTGTGATGTGGATGGGTGTGGAAGGAAAGGGGAGAAAAGCGGAGTAATGTGGAAGAGTTACTAAAAATACAGAGAGGAGGGGAATAAAGGAAAACCAGAAAAAATACAAGCCACCTTAAAAAAGCCACTCTCCAAATTTGCCAACAAAGCCAACACTTGAGCCTCTCCTCTGCCAACCTCACGATCCCTAACATCAGTCGGATAAGCTGTAAGCCTTCCGGTTATATGAGGCCTCCCGGTTATACGATGCCTTCCGGTTATACGATGCCTTCCGGTTATACGATGCCTCCCGGTTATATGATGCCTTCCGGTTATATGATGCCTCCCGGTTATATGATGCTTTCAGGTTATATGATCCCTTCTGGTTAAACAGCATCTTTACTTTTACCGCACGATTCCGAAATACGAGAAACGCCAGGCAAATCGGCGTCCCGGAAAATCCAGTGTATTAAATTTCATCCACGGGAAAATCGAATGTATTTTTGGATTCGATTCGTTTTTTATGTTTATCCGGGTAATTTAATTTTGCCTGTTCGGTCATTTCACGATTTTGCGCCATACTCGTATATTTGTGTGGATTCTGTGTGGGAATGGGATATTTTTGGTGTGTGTGTGTGTGTGTGTGTGTGTGTGTGTGTGTGTGTGTGTGTGTGTGTGTGTGTGTGTGTGTGTGTTGTTATATGACAAATATGGTGAAATAGAGTTACAGGTAGGGTGAGAATTCCGAAATGACACACACACACAAACAAACCCCCCCCAACCCCCAACCCCCCACACGCAGTGTACTTAATACAGCTGGAATGAATAACAAAGCTGGTTCTCTTCCGGCACACAGCACATATGCTCAGCAGGTACACTGGGTCACAAAAGTATCGGTGCACAACATGCGTGAAACATTTGGCACCACAGAACGAAGGTCACTGAAATATGAGTATCCGACCTACCACACGTTGGTAGCCCTGATGTCGGGAGGTGTTATATATCGCCAGGTAGCAATATCCTCTTGCAAACATGTAGCAAATGTAATGTTTATATAGACAGACACTGATGATACACAATGAGATGTTGGTAATGTCAGTAGCTGTTTGAACCCTGTCGGCAGGCATCGCACCCCTTGTGCACCGATACGTTTGTGATCCATAGTCCACACAGTTTGTAAGTATAAGATACTGGTACACACATAGGTACACATGGAGGTGAGGTAACGGGTGGCATAGTACTGGTGTGTACGGGACTGGTGGAGGCAACAGGTACACATGATGGTACACACACAGGTACACATGGAGGTGGGGTACCGGGTGACAGCGTACTGGTGTGTACGGGACTGGGAGAGGCCACAGGTCTGGCGCACATACGAGACCTTCATGTTGGTCCTGGTGCTGGTCCTGCCTGCCTCCGTCATGGCAGCCGCCTACACGGCCATCTGTGGCGCCGTTATTACCACTGTGGCGCAGCGGAGAGCAATTACTGGCAAAGGACAGATGTGAGTATTATGATGGCACACTGGTGCTTCATGCAGCAGACCTTTATGCTGATTCTGAGTTAACAGTTGGCATGATTGTTGTACTGCACCAGCCATTACAGTCGCGGGGTAGATGTAAGTGGCAAATGGCACGGTTATCCCTCTGTAGCAGTTAATCATCAGCACAGTGGCATGACAGGTATGGGGCAGGTGTGAGGAATGGCACAGTGCCTATGTTTACTGTATGTCTCTGTATAAGTCAGACATAAAACAACGCTACGGTGGCAGAGCTGCGTGGCGTCACAGGCAAGGGGCTGATGGGGGCTTTGGCACAAAGCTTGTTGAGACAAGTTATCTCCGTATATGAACCAACCAACCAACCAAACATCCAACCAATGAATGAACCAACCAGTCAGTAAACCAACACACCAATCAACCAATTACCCAACCATGCAACCAACTAATCAGTCAACCACCCACCCACCCATCCACACACCAACCAAGCAACCAACCAATCAATGATTCAACCTGCCAGCCAACCAAACAATCAACCAGCCACCCACCCAACCATGCAACCAACCAGTCAGTTAGACATCGTCTCAGTGGAAATGATTTGCATCACCAACCAAGGGTCTGACGGTGATGTCACAGTGTGTGAATTTCTGTGTGTCTGTATCATCAAGTCAGTCATCATTACGGTGGCAAAGCAGCGTGATATAGTCGGCAAGGAACAAGGTGAGCAGTGAAACAGTAGGTATAGTTAGCCTGAGTCTCAGACAGCAAATCTGTCTGGTACATGAACTAGTTTATTTACTCCAATCAACAGTCAGAAAGGGAGTCAGTAAGTTTAGTCACCAGATATCTAACCATCAATGTAGCTTATTAGTTCATTATTCATTTACTTAATCGTCATTCAGCCAACCAGTCAGCCAGTCAACCAATCGGTCAATCAGTAATTCTGTCAGACGAACCATATAAATCATATAATAATATTATTACAATGTAAATTTGCCTTTTCCCCGTTTAACCTTTCCATTTCTCTTTTCTTTTCAGTAAATTGCTTTATCTCCTGTGTCTGTCTGTTTATGTCTTACGAGCATGATATTCTCTTTCCAAATGTATTCCTATTTTCTTTTCCGACCAAGCTAATTGAATACACTGGTAGTAGCAATAAATTAACTAAAAAGGTCACCGTAATGAAAGCTTATATCTGTATACCCGAAAGTTCACGTTATATATGCATTTTAAAAAATCTAAAGTATGTACGAACCTTGACCAGTACATTTCCCAACACCCCTCCAGTCCCTACTCCTGTATCTCACCATCCCCCCTCCAATAACCCCCAGTACCTTGCAATCACCCCTCACCTTCCCCCCTCCAATAACCCCCAGTACCTTGTAATCACCCCTCACCTCCCCGTACCTTGCAATCACCCCCACTCCCCCGTACCCTGCAATCAACTCCGCACCCCGTAACTTGCAATCACCCCTACTTCCCCGTACCCCACAATCAACTCCGCACCCCCTACCTTGTAATCACCCCCACCTCCGTACCTTGCAATCATTTCCGCATCCCATACCTTGCAATCAATCCCACTCCCTCGTACCTTGCAATCACCCCCACCCCGTACTTTGCAATCATCCCTCACTTCCCCTTCACCTCACCAGCGCCCTCTCGCTCCTCACACCTCTCCGCAGCCCCCCAGCCCCTCTCACTGGCACGGCTTGGAAATGATTTAGTCTGGATTCTGTATTTCGCGAGAGGGGTCATTTGCCGAGTCTCGTTTGATTTAGTTCCTGTACACTTCACTAACGCAAAACCTCCCGCTGACGCTTAGCATTTTATTACTTTAGGTGTTGGGGATTCTAGTTACAGCACGGTACTTTAGAAGGCTCTGCAGTACCTCTTCTTTGCCTCCTTATTCCTTTATTTCGCGCGTCCATTTTTCTCTGCCTGCTTTCCACCGCCTTTCTTTGTCACTAACATCATATTCTAGTGTTAATCTATTGCCACAACTCAGCATTCAAGACTGAGATATGGCAATTTTAGGCCAAGTTAGAGGAGAAATGGGTATACTACTCAAAGAGGTAAAAAATTGTTTTCTTTATAATCTACCCTTGTGGTTTTTACTGGGGTCTTTACCAAAATATTGCCAAAAATTGCTCATTAAAAAAAAAAAAAACGTAGAACTAAGCCATTTGTATATTCATAGGGGTAACATTCAATTCGATAATTAAAACGATAATGGCAACTGAAAAACATTGATTAGAGCTTCATAATTAGGGTCTAAAATTTGATTGCGTTACCCGTTCATTAAGAAAGAAAAGAACAGGACAATACTAATTCGATGAGACCTGGAAAGCAGAGATATTTTTCCTTAGCCAACAGTGTATTAATTTACATATCCGTGACCCTCTGTTTAAATCCTGTCTCTGTGTCTCTGTCTGCGTCTCTATCTCCCTTCCATTTCGTCCCTGTTTTTTATATTTTTTCTCCTTTTATCTGTTATTCCATTCTTTTGCATCTTATTTGTGTGTGTGTGTGTGTGTGTGTGTGTGTGTGTGTGTGTGTGTGTGTGTGTGTGTGTGTGTGTGTGTGTGTGTGTGTGTGTGTGTTTTAATTTTTCTTATCTACTCTAGTGTTTTTGTTACTGCCATTTACTTTACTGATAAATCTCTTTTTTTCCAGATTGTTTCTTCACAGTTTCTTTTAAGTCTCTCTCTCTCTCTCTCTCTCTCTCTCCTCACACACACACACACACACACACACACACACACGGAACAACTGGCTGTCAGGTCACCGTAAGAGCAATCTGTCGCACCTGTCCATTTTTACACCTGCCAACTCGAGAGACCAAGTGGGAAGAAAAAGACAGGAAGTGAAGGAAGGACTGGAATGGAGATTGGGACTGGAAGAGAGGTTAGGACTAGAATGAAGGTTAGGACTGGAATGGGGGTTAGGACTGGAATGAAAGGTTAGGACTGGAAAGGAGGTTAGGACTGGAATATGGAGTTAGGACTGGAACTGGGGTTAAATTTGCAAGTGGTTAGAAATGGAATGATGGTTAGGATCAGATTAGTGGTTAGGAGCGTCTGTCTATCTGTCACTATCCAACTAACTGCTCTCAACCCCACCCTTATCTTCCCTCATATCTCTCTCCTCTCTAACCCCCCCCCTTCTCTCCTCCAGGGTGGGGGTAGCTGAGCCCCAGTTGGGAGTGGGGCCCCCTCCTCCGGACCCCTACCAAGATAAGACCATCAAACAGGTACGAATTCTTATCTACTAGTATTTTTAGAAGTATCTTTAGGGGTATCTGTTTTCATATAGGGTGGTCCATATATAACCCTCCTCTCACACTCCGAATCTCGTGTGTTGCGGGGACGGCTCAATCAGTGTCTATCCAGCATCGTTTATCTGCCTCCTACCCCCGCTGTCACACCCACGCCCACACCAACAGACTGAGCCGTGATGCGCTATAAACGGATTAACCTGTATATTTTTCTGTTCAAAAGTACTGCAGTAATTTCCCCAATCAATCTCTTATCTTTTGTTAGGCTTTTTTAAATCTCTTTTTATCTCTTAAGGTATAGTCGTATATTTTTAAATCTATGTCTATTAGGCGTAATTTATTCTGTTTATTTGCTAACGGGGGTGATTTTTTCCTTAATAATATCAAGGTTGTATCTGTAATGTGTGTGTGTGTCAGTGAGAGAGAGAGAGAGAGAGAGAGAGAGAGAGAGAGAGAGAGAGAGAGAGAGAGAGAGAGAGAGAGAGAGAGAAGGATGAAGGTGAACGAAACCCTTAAGTGACTATGCTATTTTGTTCCAAAGTTCTAACGCTATTCACCTCCTTCCAGAACAAAAATTTCTTCCCCTCCCTGAACAATCTCAGTACATTTTCCCCCACAATATTTTTTTTTCACCTTTTTTTTTAAACCATTAAAATTTTTTCTCAAGACCTTTCGACATTTCCTTCCTTGCCCTTCTCAGTCGCGTAAACTGCTTCGTTGTAAATATTGCTCAATGTAAATATTTTTTTTTTTACTTTTTTTTCTCATTCTTTCTGCTGAGGTATTTTACATTTTACTCCTGTCACCCCCAGAAGGTTTTATAATTTATTTATTATTTCTTTGGGGAGATATGTTATTGTGAAGGGGTTAATGGAGGCTGCATCTCACATCTTTTTTTCGAAAAATTTATCCCAAGATGTGTAAACAAGTTGGGAAATTGGGAGATTTAAAATAAAAACCACCTCCAAATTACGGGGTAAACCAAGAATCTGACCTTCTCACTTCTCTAAATAGACAGATAAAGAAACAGATAGATAAACAGATAAACAAATAATTGGTATGTAAACAAACAAGCTAAGAATGAAGTTCAATCAAGTACGTCCAATGTCACCTGCCCCCCCTCCCCCCAAAAAAAAAGATAATAATGCATTACCTGACACGCCCCGCCTTGCATTTCGAGCTTTAACGGAGTAGTATTTAGGCCATAATTAAGGCAACATATCCGGCACCATTGCAGGGAATTTAGTATGCAATTCCCTTAGACATACTGGATCATATTTCCCGGTATACTAGATGAGCATTAATCCTTTTTTAGTATGAGACGTCTACCGTATGATGAATAAATTTGTCTGGCGGTAAAGCGAGCGCACGCACGCACGCACGCACGCACACACACACACACACACACACACACACACACACACACACACACACACACACACACACACACACACACACACACACACACACACACACACACACACACACACACTGCTAGACATCAAAACACTGGCTAGGTGAAGACAATCGCTTGGTTGTAGCGAGAATGTACGAGAAATTCACTGAACGGGTTATTTACGAGGAGAAATATGTTGATAATAAAGAAATGATTACGTCCATGCTTGAGGAACGACATCCAATCATTGTCAATAATGATGTTAAATTCCTGATAATTTGTCTTCCTAGAGTTAATGACATTCTTGTAGATGGCTTTTTTATTGTGATCACTATAATTGAGGTGACATGTGCCTGCTTCGATGACAACTATACTCTCATTACTCTAACTTGGCTTAAAATTGCCTTCTCTATATATATTATGCTGAATTTTAACTAGAGCCTAAAACTACAGTAAGGTGCTAGTCACAAAGAAGTGCTATAGGAAGGATGTTGAGCCGTACTACTGTCTTATTCTGCCATAGAGCAACGGGAAATGAGCTCTTGAAAAGGATGAAAATCTGGGCCAAGTTAAGGTGACAGGAGTGCAGTGTCAATTTCCTTCCCCAGCCTCTCTTTATTGGCAAGACTTTCTAACACATCGAAAACATGATCAAAGTATCTATCTATCTATCTCTTGATTTATCTATCTGTCGTTTTATCTATCTGTTTGTTTGTTTGTCTGTCTATACGATCTATCTCCTGTCTGACTTCCAAACTTTTTCCTTCGACGTGAAATATGTATTTGTGTATGAGAGGAGTTGTGTGTGTGTGTGTGTGTGTGTGTGTGTGTGTGTGTGTGTGTGTGTGTGTGTGTGTATTTACTACGTATGTAAATTTGTGTGCCTGTTTCTGTGTACGTTCTATGTACACACACACACACACACACACACACACACACACAAATAAATAAATACATAAATAACATGTATTTTTATGTGTTTATTTTTGTATGCTTTGTGATATTTACCTTTTCTTCATTTCATTTTCTATTTTCCTGTCCCCCCACCCTCTCTCTCTCTCTCTCTCCCTCTCTCTCTCTCATTCTTAATTTCCCTCACATCCTTCGTCTTCTTCCAAATCCCCTCCTACTCCCTCCCGTCCCACCTCATTCTCCTCTTATCAATTTTCCACTATCTAACTCTCTTCTTTTTCCTCCTTCCCTCCCTCCACGCCATTCTTCCCTCACTTCCTCTCCTTTTTCTCTCCACCTTCCCTCTCTCATTTCTCATCCCTCACTCTCTTATTACCATTCGCTCTTCCCCTCCCTCATCCCCTGTCTTCTTTTCCTCCTTCGCCCTTCCACTCTCTTTTCCTCCGCCTTTTCCATCCATTTCGCCTTCTCTCCCATCCCTTCTTTGTCTTCTCTCTCTCTCTCTCTCTCTCTCTCTCTCTCTCTCTCTCTCTCTCTCTCCCTCTCTCTCTCTCTCGTTTCCTCGTTCCCCTTCTGTTTCCTTCTGTCTCCTCACCCACACTCTTCACCCTCTCACCATCCTTCCTCTCCTTTCCCGTTCACTCCCACCCTTTCTGTCTTTTTCCCGCCTCCTCCTCCTCCTCCTCCTCCTCCTCTCCCTCTCCGTCCTTTTAACAGCCGCCATCTCTCTCCTGTCGGTGAAAGGGCCAAGGAAAATTGTGTTCTAAAGCTATGGGGCCTCCAAGGGACCCCAGAAGACACGCTTAATAGGAATAGAGGGAGCCCCGTTCACAAGCAAGAAGGGGACACTCACAATTCTAAATTTTTCTGACGAAGGGGCAGGAGAGGGACGCCTTCTCGCGGTGGCACAGATATACACGGTCTGCTCGGCTGCCTGGTTATATACAAATGTCCCTCAACGCCTTCCCGATCCCCCGAAAGGAGAACGGTGGACTGCAGAAGGGAATCTTAAGAGTGCGGTTCGCCGGGTTCACGTTAACAAAAGACTGGGGTTGCAACTACTATTACTACTACTACTACTATTACTACCAAAGGACATAATTTCCTCCAGTTCGAAAAGTTAGTCCCACGCTCAGGAAAGTCGTCACCGTATATTGATGTTTTTTTTTTTCATGGACAAAAAGACACTCAAAAATAAAATCGGGCCCCCAAGGACTTTTTTTTTTTTTTTTTTTTTTTTTACAATAACAGAAAAGAGGAGGGAAAATAAAACAGAGAAATGTGTGATGGAGGATCAGATTCTTCGTTTCTTTCTTTCTTCCTCCTTTTCTACTGTATGGCGGGCAGTATGTGTTTGATAATCTATAGTCAGTTTATTTTTACGGAACCAGGGCTCTGTCGCAAAAACGGGAAAAGTGAAGAAAAAACAAAAGAATAATGAAAAACAGAAAAAGAAAAAAGTATGAAAACGAGAAAAAAGCAGGAAAAACATAAAAATATCGGAAAAATCAGCATATGTCAATGAATCAAAACTGCAACAAAATAAATAAATATAGACAAAATATAAACAAAATAAATCACAGTTGTTTACACCACTCCAAACAGCCTATATAAGTGCTGTTTGGATTTTGAACCAGTGTGCAGTAATCGTCAAATTGCCCAGTAATTGATCAAACACTTTATAATTGTCATTTTTTAAGGACTTTGATTACCGTAAAATTAACAGCGATTGCGAAATGTATGTGGAGGGGGTAATGATGTGTATGTTTCAGAGGAAGATTGTGTGTGTGTGTGTGTGTGTGTGTGTGTGTGTGTGTGTGTGTGTGTGTGTGTGTGTGTGTGTGTATCTAACAAAGTGTATTTCCGTCGCATCATTTCTCCCCCTGAACCGCCCTTTCACTCAGGATATTACCTGTGTGAATATCCGTGTAAATCAACTGGCGTCATCTAAGTATATTGCATCTCGAATTTCGCAAACATTTAATTTCCGCCAGCGCTAAGTCTCCGCTTCCCTTCTTTCGCTCAAGTTTTTATCACAGTTATATTAAGTTTTCATGTATGTTCATTTCGTCTTGTTCATGGATTTCTTTATTTAATACCACAATTCTTTCAAAACACTGAAGGTCGTAGGCAGGGGGAAAATGCATTAAAGAAAACGTTCATGTGCATAAATTCAAGGGGCAACTATGTTATAGAAATGTACAGCATATTACACACAAAAAAAAAAAAATGAAAAAAATTATATTCTCGTTCACAAGCGATCCTTGGGTAGCAAGAGAGAGAGAGAGAGAGAGAGAGAGAGAGAGAGAGAGAGAGAGAGAGAGAGAGATACGATGCTATTTTTTCCCTTCATAATTCAGAGATAAAAAAAGAAAATAAGTGAGGTCAGGCGACATCGGGAACATGATAAAATGAGGTCATGATTAGATAACAATTCGTTCTTTTGCTGATCGACTGACTTTTTTTATATCTATTCCGTCTTCTATCTATATTGTTCTCTTGTGGCCGTATGTTCCTGTCTCTCCCTGTCTTTACCGACCTATATTTGTCTGTCTGTCTATCTGTCTGTTTGTCTGCCTACCTTTGTCTGTCTCTCTCTCTGTTTACTATGATAATTGTCTAAATGTCTTTCCCAGTCCGTCTCTCTACCTACTTAGCTGTATTTCAGTAGGTCTGTCTCTTTCTGTCTATCCATATCTTTCTTTGCCTCATTAGCCTTATCTCTGTTCACTTATTCTTCATCTATCCATCCATCTATCTATCTATTACCTGACGCCGCGTCCTGTGAGGGGTGGCCTCAACAAAAAGACCCCAACCAGGCGTTTCTATCCCTACTAAAGAACGACCCCTCTTCTCTGCCTAGTTCTTGGTCTCCTTCTCCTTTCTTCTTCGTACCAGAACAACTCCATCTACCAACACTAGCCTCCATCGCTACCACAGCTACCAAACAACCACTACCCAAACCCCCACCAACATCCCCACCACAACAACTATCATATTTGCCAAAATTTCGCCACTACCGCTACCACAGTCTCTACCAACATTCATGGCTACCACAACTACCATAATCACCAACATTCCCGCTATTAACTCTACCACCATTCCTATCAAAATTCAAGGCTATCACAACTATCTCAATCATCACTAACGCTACCACCATCCCTACTAATATTCAAGGCCACCACAACTACCACAATCACCACTAACGCAACCACCACAGCTACCACAAATACGGCACTGAGGAGAGAGAGAGAGAGAGAGAGAGAGAGAGAGAGAGTCACCGAAATTCCAGGGAGTGCCAAAATGAGCAAATCTAAAACTTTTTTCACGACTCGATCTCTGTCAACACCCGCTCACTACCCTCGGCGTCGGGTCCTGCACGCGCCTTCTGATATTCGTTAACCAGTGTAATATCGCGTGGAACGTTATTGCCAGTATTACCAGCATATATTCTGTTTCGTGCCATGATGCATTTCGCATTTCTCTTGTAATATTCTGCAAAAATAATGTGGGTGCTCATTAACTCTCTCTTGCTTCCTTCTTCCTTTTTGGTTTCCTTTGAAGGGTATTCCTCTCTCTCTCTCTCTCTCTCTCTCTCTCTCTCTCTCTTCTATAATGTAAGAGCAAATATCTCATAAACCACTGGAAAACATATTATTGACAGGAGAGAGAGAGAGAGAGAGAGAGAGAGAGAGAGAGAGAGAGAGAGAGAGAGAGAGAGAATCTTACCCAATTACCCGTTTTCTTTGATCTCAGCGTGGTGGGTAAACAGGCATAGAAAATCCCTCTCCCATTCTCTCTCTCTCTCTCTCTCTCTCTCTCTCTCTCTCTCTCTATTTCATTCACCAAAAAGCTGTTACATTTCCTGGTCTATATACACATAAATATGCACGGAAAATGTGAGCTAGTTTTAAAAGACAGTGTGAAAAATGGGGGCTAGTTTTAAAGGATAGTGTGCAAATGTAGGCTAGTTTTAAGGGACTGTGTTAACAAAGTGAGCTAGTTTTAGAGGATAATGTGAAAAATGTGAGATAGTTTTAAAGGATAGTGTGAAAAGTGAGAGCCAGTTTTATAGGACAGCGTGAAAAATGTGAACTAGCTTTATTACGTCCTTAGGCACGGTGGGGAGGCGAGTAGGAGTGCTTGGATAATGATGATAAAACCCCCTCCCCCCCCCTCTCTCTCTCTCTCTCCTTACCTCTTGTTTTTTTTTCCTCCCCTCCTATACTTCTCCCCTTCCTTCCATCGGCTCCCCTCCCTACCTTTATCCTCTCCCTTCTCTCCTCTCCTCCTCTTCCTCCTCCATTCTCTCCCCTTCCGTCGCTCCTCCCTGAATTCCTCTCTTTCTCCTCTTCTATCTACATTTCTCCCCGCCCCTCTTCCTTCTCCCTCCCTCTTTCCTCTCCCTCTCTCTTTCCTCTTCTTCCCTCTTTCCTCTCTCTTTCCTCTTCCTCCCTCTTTCCTCTCCCTCCCTCTTTCCTCTCCCTCTCTCTTTCCTCTTCCTCCCTCTTTCCTCTCCCTCCCTCTTTCCTCTCCCTCTCTCTTTCCTCTTCCTCCTTCTTTCCTCTCCCTCCTTCTTTCCTCTCCCTCCCTCTTTCCTCTCCCTCTCTCTTTCCTCTTCCTCCCTCTTTCCTCTCCCTCTCTCTTTCCTCTTCCTCCCTCTTTCCTCTCCCTCCCTCTTTCCTCTTCCTCCCTCTTTCCTTTTGCTCCCTCTTTCCTCTCCGTTCTCTCCATTCTCATCCCTCTTTTTTCTTCAGTTTCCTCCCTTCTTTCCATCTATTCTCTCCTCTCATCTCTCACTCTTTCCTCTTCCCTCCCTCCCCCTCCCGCCCACAAAGCAAACACCTCCCCCCTCGTGACGTCACCGCCAAACATACCTCAATCACGGTGCATGTTTTCAACCCACACACACACACACACACACACACACACACACACACACACACACACACACACACACACACACACACACACACACACACACACACACACACACACACACCTACGCATGGTCAAGGGCAATGTATAAAAAAGTTTGGGAAAATATATATATAGACAGATAGATAGATGATAGATATAGATAGATAAACAGACACAGACATATATAGGTAGAAAGATAGATAAACAGACTGAGTGACTGACTGATAGATAAAGATGTAGACAGACACACAGACAGACA
>NC_137003.1:44269586-44349586 GCF_032717465.1 Coenobita brevimanus | reverse complement strand
AGGGGGATTGGAGTAGAGGTGGAGGGGGACTGGAGTAGAGGTGGAGGGGGATTGGAGTAGAGGTGGAAGGGGACTGGAGTAGAGGTGGAGGGGGAGTGGAGTAGAGGTGGAGGGGGACTGGAGTAGAGGTGGAGGAGGACTGGAGTAGAGGTGCAGGAGCAAGGTGCCTCTTTTAAGCTGAATATAACTGGTCTGAAGTCGTCAGAATAAAAAAAAAAAAAAAAGAAAGAAAGAAAGAAAATTGGCGTCGCCATAAGAGCTAATTATGTAAATGGAACTTATATTAATGACGTGGAGAGGAGGTATTTATTATATTTTTCCACTTAAGTGCATTTGAGAAATATGAAAAAAAAAATTGCTTCCTGGGTCTCTGCCACATAAAGCAGGAGTGTACCAACTTCCTCAAAAGTACTATTTAAACTGTGTAAATAAACAAGTTGTCCATTAAACGAGTTGTGCAAGGAAATCATCATTATCATCATCATCATCATCCATTGTTACAGTCTAAGAAAGGAGTGAGGAAAAACCTGTATTGTTCACAGGGCAAAGACATGTTAATTGCTGAAACGAATGACCTACAATCACGCAATAGTACACAATTTCAGTATGTGGACCTAATTAGCTACTTCACTACGATGACGCATTTTCCACTTCCCTCTCCCTTCCCCCTACACGAATATCAACTGTAACTGTAACCCTGGTCTTTATAAATTACGAATTCAATTTATTTTACCAGCCCATCCTACTTCAGACTTAAAAAAGGAACCCTCTCATCCTGTAACTTACCACCTAAAGCCATCAGGTCTTGAGACAAAGGGCTGGAAAGGGAGGAAAAAAGATACAGTAGACGTCAGTACCTTCTTTTTATCAGAGCATTTCCTCCCCACACACACGGACACAAAAACGTTCTCACACACACACACACACACACACACACACACACACACACACACACACACACACACACACACACACACACACACACACACACACATCACCCCCCCCCACACACACACATATTTTGTTTCAACAGGGTTCTTTGAATTCCGAAATGATATATAAAAAATAACCTTTCAAGAGAGGAAGAGGTCAGTATAAGATTCGCCTTCAGAATGGAAGTAATATATCTCTTCCGTCGTAAAAGAAAATAGAGAAAGGAGAAGAAAATTACCGCGGGGAGAAAAAGAAGACTGATCAATGGTTTCCACATTACTCTTAATATTTTTTCTCTTGGTCTCCCTCTCTCTCTCTCTCTCTCTCTCTCTCTCTCTCTCTCTTAGTCTCCTTTGATCTCTCCCCCTTTTTTTTTCTTTATACATCATGCTCTTCCACCTTCTTGAAAATAAATTATTCTCTCTCTCTCTCTCTCTCACTCACTCACTCGTTTTATCCTCTTCCCTACTGTTTTCCGTTCTCACCTATCTCTCCATTCTCTGTCTGTCTGTCTGTCTGTCTGTCTGTCTGTCTCTCTCTCTCTCTCTCTCTCTCTCTCTCTCTCTCTCTCCTAAAACTCGTTTTATCCTCTTCCCTACTGTTTTCCGTTCTCACCTATCTCTCCATTCTCTCTCTGTCTGTCTGTCTGTCAGTCTCTCTCTCTCCTAAAACTTTTGCAATTAGAAACCAAATCTTTCCATCATAATGAAGCCAGACCACCTAATTAGGACCATAAGTTCTGTGTGGTCTGTCTCTCTCCCCACCGATTTCCTTGAACCCAGTACTCTCTCTCTCTCTCTCTCTCTCTCTCTCTCCATTCACCAACCCTCTCTATATCCCCGTACATCTATCCGTTTATCTCTATCTCTCTCTGTCTATCCATCATCCAACTTTGTATATCTGTCTACCTATTTATCTACGAGTATCTCTCTCTCTCTCTCTCTAACTCTAACTTTTTTCCAGCTGTATGAACCCAGTGGTGTATGGGTTCATGTCCAAGAACTTTCGCAAGGGGTTCAAGAGAGCACTGTGTTCACTTCTGGGGCGGACTGACGAACACACCCACCCCTCTCTTTCTCACACCCTCACCCTCAGGCCACTCCAGCACAGGTAAGAAAGGGAGAGAGCTTTAATGTGTGAGTGAGCTGCCTTTAAAACGTGAAGTCATTGCAGTGAGTGAGCTGGGATGAACGAGTGAGCTGGGTTTATCTTGTGAGCTAGGTTCAATAAGAGTTGGGTTTAACGAGTGAGCTGGGTTTAATGAGTGAGTTAGTTTTAATTCTCGGACTTTCAAGATTTCTCCCAGGTAAATAAAACCGTCTTGTGTTAGAATGGTCTAGTGTTAGAATGGTCTAGTGTTTGAATGGTCTAGTGTTAGAATGGTGTGGAGTTAGAATGGTGTGGTGTTAGAATGGTGTGGTGTTAGAATGGTGTGGTGTTAGAATGGTGTGGTGTTAGAATGGTGTGGTGTTAGAATGGTGTGGTGTTAGAATGGTGTGGTGTTAGAATGGTGTGGTGTTAGAATGGTCTGGTGTTAGAATGGTCTGGTGTTAGAAAGGCTTGGTGTTAGAATGGTCTGGAGTTAGAATGGTCTGGAGTTAGAATGGTGTGGTGTTAGAATGGTGTGGTGTTAGAATGGTGTGGTGTTAGAATGGTGTGGTGTTAGAATGGTGTGGTGTTAGAATGGTGTGGTGTTAGAATGGTCTGAAGTTAGAATGGTGTGGTGTTAGAATGGTGTGGTGTTAGAACGGTCTGGTGTTAGAATGGTGTGGTGTTAGAATGGTGTGGTGTTAGAATGGTGTGGTGTTAGAACGGTCTGGTGTTAGAATGGTCTGGTGTTTTCCTCTATGTAATTTATAGGTAGGTCAGTAGCCAGGAAGGGAAATTACAGAAAATCATGCTTTTTATAATTTGCTTGTACCAAATACCCACTTGCCTCCAACTGCAGTGAGACGGTGAGAGAGTGAGCTAGTTTTAGTGAGAGATGGCTTTAATGGGAGAGCCAGTTATGGAGAACTGATTGGAGTGAGTGGAATCTATTTTTTTCCCCTTAATGACAGAAGTGTATGTTTTTTGTGGTTCTGTCTGTCTGTCTGTCTCTGTCTGTCTGTCTGTCTGTCTGTCTGTCTCTGTCCGTCTGTCTGTCTGTCTGTCTGTCTGTCTGTCTGTCTGTCTGTCTGTCTCTCTCTCTCTCTCTCTCTCTCTCTCTCTCACTATTTTATGCTCTCTCCTTCAGTATTTCACACTCTTTCACCCTTCCTCATTCTTTTCAACTGCTCTTCCGTCCCTCACCCACTCTTCCTTCCCACCCCTCCATCCCACCCCCTCTCTCTCTCTCTCTCTCTCTCTCTCTCTCTCTCTCTTTCACACACACACACACACACACACACACACACACACACACACACACACACACACACACACACACACAGAGGAGGCTTAAAGTCTGCGAGGCTGCATTTTTCCTCTCTGTCTGTCTATCTGCTTGTGTTGAGTGAACGAGTGAGAGGGAATTCATGCGTGCGTTAGTATGTGCGTGTGTATTTGCGTGTAACCTTCCTTTGTAACATTCCCTAACGCCACGGTGCCTGAGAGTGAGTACAAGAGCCTGAGAGTGAGTACAAGGAGTCTGAGAGTGAGTACATGAGTAAGAGTGAATCCAAAGTGGCTGAGAGTTAGTTCAAGAGCCTGAGAGTGAGTACAAGAGCCTGAGAGCAAGTACAAGAGCCTGAGTGAGTACAAGAACCCTCAGAGTGAGTACAAGAACCCTGAGAGTGAGTACAAGGAGCCTGAGAGTGTTAATATGTCCTCTTTTTTCAGATACACGGCCCACAACAACGGGTCGGTGGCCAGCAGGTCCACTACACACTTTAGGTAAGGGAAGAGGGAGGGGAAAAAGGGGAGAGGGGAATGGGGGAGACGGTGAAGACAGGAGGAAAAGAGAAGAGGGGAATGAAGGAGACGGGGAAGAAGGAAGAAAAAGACAGAGAGGGAATGGAGGAGAGGAAGGTAAGGGGAGAGAGAGGGGAAAAAGAGGAGAGGGGAATGGGAGAGAAAGAAGGGGAAAGAGAGAAAGGGAACGGGGAAGAAAGGAGGAAAAGAGAAAGGGAAAGGAGGAGGGGGAGGGAAGGAGCAAGAGAAGTGGGGAAAGGAGAAAGGAGGAGGGAAGGTGAGGAGAAGGGAAGGAGGACCAGAAGGTGAAAAGGAGGAAGAGAAGGAAAAGAGAAAAGACAGAGTGGGGAGAGAGGAGTGGGGAAAGGGAGAAAGGTAGGGAAGGAGGCTGGTGGGGAGAAAGGAAAGAGGGGGAAAAAGGAAGTAAAGGCAGAGTGGGGTAAAGGAGGGGGGAGAGAGGTTAAGAGGAGGGGGAAAGGAGAAGGAAGAGGGGGAAAGGAGAAGGAAGAGGGGGAAGGATGAAAAGAGAAGGGGAGGGGTACGGTAGACGGAGAGATATAGAAGGCGAGTGGGGAAAGAAGAGGGCAAAGGCTGAAGAGATGGGGAAGGGAATGGGGGGAAGGAGGGAAGAGGAGGGGCAGAGAGGGAAAGGAGAAGTACGAGAAAGGAGAAGAGAGAAAGATAGAGAAAAAACAAAACAAAAGAAGGAGGGGAGAAATAAAGGAAAGGGAGAAACGGAAAAAATAAGACTGACTGAGGAAGGATATTGATTAGGAGGGAGAGAGCAATGGAAACGAAGAAAAAAAAAAATAGAGGGATGCACGAGGAAGGGAGGGAAAAGGAAGAGGAAGGGAGGGAACAGGGGGAGGAAGAGAGGGGAAAAAAGAAGGGGATGTCGAGAGGAGGAGGAGGAAAGAAAAAACAGAGAGAGAAAGGGAAGGAAGAATGAGGGAAGGGTAACAGAATGGGCAAGTGTGTGTGTCAGAATATTGCATCAGTTACCCCCTCTCGTCTCTCCTTAAATGGATGGTTTTACAGCGAATGGCCACTATTACTAACCCCATTTTCTATCCACTTTTTCCACACTCGCTAATTTGACGGTAAATCTTGCACGTGCACATGCATGCTAAAACACACACACACACACACACACACACACACACACACACAACACAACATAAAACACTCCCCTCCAAACATACGGACGCACGCAAACATACAAACAATAAAACACAACACGAAAACATAAAACACTCCCCTCCACACACACACACACACACACACACACACACACACTGCACCTAAGAACCCTCCCCTCCCTCGCCCCACATTCCCCTTTGTACCAAGCTTCAGTGCATGCTCATTTCCCTCCATTTTTTGCAACATCCCCGCTTGCACTGCCCCGTCATTAGCAACACAGCCCTCACATCGCAAACATCTCGGCATTTTCACAAGCAGCTGTTTTTACACCATATATCATGGGTACCTCCTGGTGCAGTATATTCCTAAACTGCAAAATGTAAATACAGAGCCTGCAAAGTGTAAATATAAAGCATTCTCGCCAACAACCCCTTCGATCAAGTGAGGCAGTTTTTCATCATAATATTCTCTCCAGACGATTGTTTTTCACCTTACGATTGGCCTTCTCAGTTTGGAGGGGTTAGACACAGCCTTCCTCAACCCCCTCTCTTCCAGGGTGCTCTCTTCAGCTCAATAAAATCGTCTGGTGCCTGCAAGAACTAGTCAGAACAGACCAACCCTCCCTCTTCCGCCTTGGTGGGGTTACAAGGGTCTCAAGCGAATTTCTCCTAGCAATTTATTTTCGCATATGGCCGGTTAATTTTCTGTTATAAATTACTAATGTGGTCTACGTCGATATCAGGGAGACATATATACCGTATTGGATAACAGTAAGGGGCAGTACGTAAAATAAATCACTAAGGAGATCAGTATTCACATATTTCCCGAGTGGCTCTGTGGATACCTTGTTTCTCCCTAGGTCTGATGATGATGATGATGATGACTGCCTTGGGATGATGATGATGATGAACCTAATTACTCCACCATCACCTGAAACATCACCACCACAATTTTGCAACACATTACTGCATCATCATTTGCAACATCACCATCATTTGCAACATCTTGAACACTCTTTGTAGTTTTGTTCTGATATTTCCTCAAAACATTTCGTTCACAGGGGGGACTACGGCCGCCGCAGCACCATCCAAGCAGACCACTACAGGACGAATCATTATGAAAACAACGTGGAGAAACTGACCACAACTTGCCATATATAGGACCGAAAATACAAGACCCTGAGTGAAATAATACGGACTAGTTGACAATAATAATAATAATAATAATAATAATAATACAATGGAAGATTATGAGTGAAAAGACAAATACTAAATGACGGAACGTTTGAGAAGATGAGTGAAATGATACGGAAAAGCTGACCACACACACACACACAAACACACACACACGAGATATTTGTGAAAAGATACGCACTCAACAGTCCGAAACAAAAACAGAGAGAGAGAGAGAGAGAGAGAGAGAGAGAGAGAGAGAGAGAGAATACTTTCTAGGTGAAATCAGAATATCAATGACAAAACATTGATTATGAAGACTGGACGTGATGACAGATTAAAAATAAATAAATGACGACAAGAGACGATTAAAAGAACGAAATTAAAAAGTAAACGATGATAACTGGGAATAAGGTCAAAATAAATAGGAAAAAAACAAAATAAAGATGGATGTCAAAGGTTGAAAAAGAAAAACATATGAGGCAGAATATAAGGAAATATGGTGAAACGAAATTTAAAAAGGAAAAAATGTAGAACAAGAAAAAAAAGAAGAAAAGAATGAAATAAAGGAATGTTATAATTATGTACTACAAATAAATAAAACCTGCTTACAAAAATTAATGACCATATGAGAATGCATAAACAAAAAATTCAGGCGATAGATGGACATGAAATGGAAATAAAGCTCTGGCGAAAAGTAAGAGCTCAACTACAAAACATTACCCAAGTAAATATTTGATACAATATTACAAATACTGCGAAAGAAAATGGAAAATTGGAATGAACGTTAAAGAAAACATATCATAGCAAGATAACAGACGAATCATGGGAGCCAGTGATATAAACAATATGAAACAATGAGATAATCGATACCGATAAGCTATGTGAAAGAAAATGGACTGCAGGATTATGAGAAACATTAAATAGAAAAAGGAAATATGTAGAGTAGGGCAGCCGAAGAGAGAAAATGACAGAAAACGGATAATGTTAAGCATACCTACACCAAAAATTTTCCTACTTGTTAACCACTGCATCCTTCCAGCCACTTGTTTTAGCTGTTCTTCACGATGTCGTGCCATGTTCTGCGGTGTTACTGTCTGGCGTTCCGTGTTCTTGTGTCGCTCAGCTGTTGTGAACAAAAGAAATACATTAATAAATAAATGTTTCAACGTTGGTGGACTTTGTTTTTACCTATTAACGAGAGAGAGAGAGAGAGAGAGAGAGAGAGAGAGAGAGAGAGAGAGAGAGAGAGAAACTAAATATTTTTTAGGACTTACCAGCACAATACATCTTACATCCCCCTGAGGCAACACCTCCGTTTTCTTTTATATCAACTTGTGTTGGATTTTATCTCCCTAGCCTATTTTTCTGGTTTATTAGTCTCTCTCTCTCTCTCTCTCTCTCTCTCTCTCATGGCAGCAACTGCTTTGAACCCCTGCAGTGCTAATACTATTATTGCGATCCTATACATTATTGATGGCTATGTAGGGAGGAGGAAGATGATTAACGAGAGAGAGAGAGAGAGAGAGAGAGAGAGAGAGAGAGAGAGAGAGAGAGAGAGAGAAAGGCAACTGAGTCCGGATCCTATATTCAGTTCTTTTCTTTTATGTTCTACAGCCCCTGCATTATGGCGTCTTAGCTTATTCCTGCTACTGTAAGACGATTTTCATTTGCCTTTGGACTGGCCACTCGTTGTGAAGGGGTTAAAGGAGGCTAAAATTTCAACACTCCATATAATTATCTTCACGTAATTTGAAGAAACGTCTGAAGGTAGCAAGAACAAAAAGGACGCCGCATCCTACTAATGAACGGATATTATTAACAACAGGCATCTACAGATTTCCTTTTCTGAACGTGTAAGGCAGAGCATCACGAATTCACGATCACTCTCACATTCTATTTCCACCGTTGACATGAGGCAAGACGTACCTGGCAGCTTGAGTTTCACACTGAACAGAGGTCAACCGTTCCATGTGAAACTGGGAGTTTGAAGCTCCAGTAAACTATATTAAAACCACTTCACGATTGCCATATTATCATTACAGTTCAACAAAGCTTCGAAGCAATCACGTAATTACTGAACATGAAAATTTCCTTCCCTCTACCAAGTGGCTGAGGCAAAGGGTGAACAAAAACTACACTGCTCAAGTAACCCAAGATCTGGAAATCACGCGGTTTGTCTTTAGCTAATGTGTTGCTACCCATTGTCAGATAACACAGTTCAAGCCTTTCGAACACCCAGGCTTTAAGGCGAAAAGTGAACTACTGTATTTTTACTGCAAGGATGAAGGCTGTTATGAACGACTAGCGTTTCAGATTAACTGATGTAGCCATACTATGTCTATAAAGGAAAACAAACAAACTTTATCAGGCCATCTATTTTGTGCGACGGAAGGGTGTTAGTTGTCTGGCTCAGTCATTAAAAAACAATAATAATATACTGTTATATACTAATGCTTCCGCCTCCACGAAGGGTCCGTCAGTATGAAATGACATACAACAATTTAAACGATCACCTGCGAAACTCACTTCTATGTGTTCTCGCTCAGCAATTAAATATTCGTTTGTCGTACGATATTCCAACATGTGATGGAGTGTCACAATGAAATGTGTGTCTCCTTTTTTATTTCAGGATTTATCTGTCATTTGCATTTTAAAGTTGTCTCTCCGAACTGAACTATGTTACACCACAATGACAAAGTAGAAAGCACTCAAAGACCGCATACCTCCGCCAATGCCACTGCAGATCCGGATCCGCCTCAAAATTTAATAAATTCTCTTTCTTGGCCCATGGCCCACCCTTTCATAAAATTTCATTGAAATTCATTGCGAACTTTTGGAGATATCGTGTGGACAACAAACATTCAGGCAAACATAAGTGAATGCATAACCTCCTCCAACTTCGTTGACGAAGGTAACTACCCGCTGAGTGACAAAACTGCACGTTTAAACATGGACGCCATATACCATCAAGGACTCCAACATAATGGGAGACTATAATTTCGCAACTGAAACCACTTAATTCTTTTATTTATATATATTTTCTACAAACCACTGAGTACATATAACACTGTCGCTGAATAATTTTCCAGTTATTATTGTTTTAGTCGGTGAGCAATATATCCTTCCTGGATTACGTTGTTCTATATCTCCAGAATGTCACTCTCTCGCCCACTCCCCATGTAATTACCTAGATTATACATTTATTTATTTGTCAAGACCCCATTTTCTCATCTTCTAACGTCAAAGAAAACGTGAAGAGGGCGATGAATTCAAGGGCTAACCACTCCATTCTACTAAATCTCCCTCCAAACCCATGGCCGTGCGAGTGAGCCTGCCTGCCATCCATCACCATTAAATGTTTACAGAAGTTCTCCTGCAATATAGTGGGTGTTGTGGACGTTGTGGGGTGTTGTTTTTTGGCAGACTGGCTAACACCCTCAGCTGAAAGACGTAATTTGTTTTATTCGGGCAACTCTCTCTCTCTCTCTCTCTGGCAAAATTTAATACCAGAGAAGCTAAACCGGCCATAAATAAAAGAAATATTGGTGTACTGGATGTGGAGAATATTGAGAATCATCGTGAATGTGGAAGAATATCTGGGTGTGAATGTGGAGGAATATCTGGGTATGAATGTGGGGAGTATCGAGAATAATCGTGGATGTGGATGAATATCTGGGTGAGAATACTGAGAATCACAGTGAATGTGGAGGAATATCGGGGTGTGAATGTTGAGACTATCCAGAGGTATCGTGAACGGGTGGAAAAATATATATGAAAGTGGGAGAATATTTTTATGCAAATGTGAAGGAATATCTGGGTGAATCTTGAGAATATTCAGAAAAACCCTGAACATGTGGAAAAATACATCTGAATGTCTGAGAATATTTAAGATCAATGTGAAGAATACTGAGAATGACTGTGCATGTGTGGAAGAATTTACGTGAATGGTATGGATACTGAGAATTATCACGAATGTGTGAAAATGTACGCCTGTTAAAGCATGGGTGAATGAGGAAATTATTCAGAATTATAGCGAATGTGGTGCTGTGTCTGACGTGGGTGAAGGAAGTCATCAGAATAATCGTGGCCATGTGGAAATGTTTTAGTGAATGAGGAGAATGTTCAAAACTGACGTGAATGTGAAGCAGACGTGGTAGGTGAAACTTTATGTCACTCACCAGAACCCTCCCACACCCTCCTCCTCCCAATACACACCTTCTCCCTCATCAAAACACCCATCCCTGCCCTACCACAACAACAATCACCCACCATTATCCTTCTCAGCCACTTCCCCCCACTCTCTTGCTCCACATTTTGCTTTTATTCCTTCCGTCCTCCCATCTACCCCACATGCACACCTCCTACCTTCCTCTTTACCCTTTCCCTCCCTGGACAGTTCACCTCTCTGTTCCCTAAGACATTCATCCCTCCCCCTTTCCTCTCGCCCCATATAATTTTTCTTCCATCCTCCCTTTAGCTCTCCCCCCCCCCTTTTTGCACTTACCCCTACGTTACCTCCAAATTAGACTCTCTTTCTCCCTCTCTCTCTCTCTCTCTCTCTCTCTCTCTCTCTCTCTCTCTCTCTCTCTCTCTCTCTCTCTTTCTATTATGGGGGTTAGTGTGAAAGGACGGGGTTTGGGCAAGAAGATACTGTTGCTGAAACAGAAAACAGCGTTAGATTATGGTTGTTTGGCTACCATTCACTTCTCTCCTCCTCCCAACCTCGCCCCACCTCTTTCCCTTGTTATGAGTCCATATTATATTTACAAATCATACTGCCTCCCTCCCCCCTTCTTCAACTCCTTCTACGATCATCCTGGGAAGAAAACACTTAGAGCGCAAAGCTGAAATGCCTTACAGTACTAGAACATGTTGCTTTGCTCAAATAATCTACTTTCATATTCCCTTTGCAATCCACTACAGCAAACCTTCCTTTGCAGGAAAAAATGAGAGGCACTATCGTGAAGTAAATATAAACAACAGTAGAAATGCTCTGGGACCTGCGGTGAGGCTCTTGTTTCAAACAGTTTGCAGTAAAAAATAATTAGCGTTAACTGAGAGATCCACTACCCAGATTCTGGAGATGCCTTAACAGAGTGACCCACTACCTAGATTTTTACATTAGCAAGACACCTAGTGCTAACATCAAGGAAGAGTGGAGTGAGCAACCCTGTATAGTTATCCTAGATGGCGCCACCACAGGTATCAGCTGACAGCAAATTTGGATTCTCCATGTCAAATAACCATTCATGGGGCCACTTTTTTGTCTCAACAGCCTTAAATTAAGCGATTTTACTAAAGTTGTCGCTAAATGGAGCCCCCTCGGGTGTCAGCTGATGGCAGGTTTGGATTCTCCATGTCAAATTATCATATATGGTACCGCTTTTATGTCTCCAAAGGCCTCCGTTTAATAAATCCGCCAGAAGCAGAAGATGCAGAAGAAGATGAAGAAGAAGAACGCTGGCCACTCATTGACCTGACGGCTATCGCCGCAGGAAACAACCATGACGTGTATGTACCAGTCATGAAGGATTTTGAAGTCATGAAGTGTCTCAAACTCAGGAATTACAAATACAAAAACATGAAGTCTATATAACTGTCGCGGAGAAAGTTCAGGGTCATAAAATAGACTAAATAAAGCAGTCATGCAGTTAACAAAAACACCTTAAGTAAATAAAACGCCATAACGCAGAATAAATCGTGGAGGAAAAAGTATTACGAAGTCCGCAAAAAGCAACTGGTAATATGACTCTAAGTCTCCTTGATTACCGGTCAAATTTGCCCCCCCCCCAGTCTGACACATAACCTTCAGTACTGAGTAGTGCAGGAGACGAAACAATGGCGATCAGAAGAGTCCCTTAGCAATTCCACGTGTGTGTGTGTGTGTGTGTGTGTGTGTGTGTGTGTGTGTGTGTGTGTGTGTGTGTGTGTGTGTGTGTGTGTGTGTGGTGGAGGACAGAAATTGTGTTTAATGGGGGTGAGAGGAGTGGGAGGAAGGGGGTAACAGTGGTGGGTGGTGGGGCAGGGCTTGTGTGTGTGTGTGTGTGTGTGTGTGTGTGTGTGTGTGTGTGTGTGTGTGTGTGTGTCTGACTCTGGGCATAGGTTTCACAGTCTGCTTCCAAGGCCCAGTAGTCCTCCTACATACCATTCACCTCTACATGTCACCACTTCGGCGCTTACACCCACCGTCCATACTGAATACATGCTAGGGCTGTTTCATACAGGACTGGTGTACTGGTATTAGCGGGGGTATATTTACGACATGTCGGCGGGTCTTCTGGTAGATCAGTAAAGTCCGTTTTTATTAAATTCAAATCCTTAAACTGTTCCCTGCCCCAGCGGGGATTTGAACCGGGGTCCGGTAGGACTGCAGACCACCTCTCGACCGATTGAGCTACCGCCTTTGATGTTGGGCTTTGTGCGAGGCGCTGGCGGTGGGAAGGGGATTCTCTCCTAAATTCCCCAAGGAAGGATGGAAACAGGGTAAACTGGAAGGATAGAAGTGAGCTGGAATTTACTGAAATGGTGGCGGGTGGCGAGGTAGAATGGGGCAGAGTATGCAGTAAAAGTAGTGTGTTGTCGGTACAGTGATATGAACCTGGAGAAAGCTTATGTCAAAATTTTCTCCAAGAACAACGAGGAGAATAGCAAGAGGTAAGCACGCGTCCCTCTCCTATTCCCTTAAGTCTCTTGAGGCGGGTCAAATTTTAAGGCGTAAAAGTCAGTCCAGTTTTATCCCCCTTAAAGGTGTAGGTCCCTAGGCTAGGCTGTCGTAGTGCAGTATATTTAAGGGTAGATGACCGGCCTACTTCCCCTGGTGGCATTATGTGACAAAAACACCTCCAGTCATCTCCTGGAGGATTGAACCTATGCAAGGCTGTCACTCCGGCTGAGGCGTCCTAACCACTAGACCACCAGGCACCCTGCAGATAATCATGAAGTTTTATTGGGATGGAAGAAGGGAGAAGACACACACACACACACACACACACACACACACACACACACACACACACACACACACACACACACACATCCAATAAAAATCACGTTCACACAAGCACATGCGTTTATCACCCAGCGCCCCCCCCCCCACCTCTCACTCAGCTTTTACACACACTGTTCAGTAATTAGGGTTCACTTGGAGTTTTATTTATTCATTTCAATTTAATGCTCGACGAGTTTCTTCAGCAAAGAAAAGCATTCAAAACTGAAAGGGTTATAAGTGGGCTAGTTTAATTACGGACACTCTCCTACTGACTTCATGTGAGTGGGCAGGTGTGTGTGTGTGTGTGTGTGTGTGTGTGTGTGTGTGTGTGTGTGTGTGTGTGTGTGTGTGTGTGTGTGTGTGTGTGTGTGTGTGTGTGTGTGTGTGTGTGTGTGTGTGTGTGTGTGTGTGTGTGTGTGTGTGTGTGTGTGTGTGTGTGTGTGTGTGTGTGTGTGCTTAAGTGGGTGTGCGTGGATGCATGCGGAGGGTATTAAATGATTACCGATAATCTGATCGGCAGGGAACAGAAGATGGCTCTGTAGATAAATAGAAAGGTGTGTGTGTGTGTATATATATATATATATATATATATATATATATATATATATATATATATATATATATATATATATATATATATTCTCTCTACCTATCTAATTATCCATTTATCTATGTGTGTACGTATTTATAAATGCATATGCAGACAGACAGATTTGGACTGGGAGAAAAATACAACCTTTTACATAAATTTTCATATGTAGATCAATGCTATATACATACACACATACCTGTGCATACGCATACAAGAGGCAAAACTGATAAACATCTGACAAGACAGACAAACAGATATAGTAGCAGACAGATCTAGATTAGCGGTGGGAGTTTCCTGTAAATACGAAATTAGAGGCTTCATATAAATTTCTGATTCTCGATTATTCCGCTGCATTACTGTCGACCTGTGCAAGTCACCAGTGCTTTACACCGACATTCTGAATATGCATGGTGAACACAGTATAAAAAAATAATCGCCCAGTTGACGCACACGGACCAAGAAAGCGCGTTGACCGTGGATTACAAAGGAGGATGCCTGTAATAATACGAAATGCATCAGATTCCCGATGCGCGATACTTTTTGTTTAGCATGTGCAACATGAAAGGGGAACCAACCCTTTACTAAATGTTAAATATTCTTCAAACAAA
Organism: Coenobita brevimanus; assembly: GCF_032717465.1. Lineage (NCBI taxonomy): Eukaryota > Metazoa > Arthropoda > Malacostraca > Decapoda > Coenobitidae > Coenobita > Coenobita brevimanus. Next base: position 44,335,258 of record NC_137003.1, on the reverse strand, counting down.
TTCTAAATATCAGTAAAAGATTGCCAACGCTTCGAGGAGAATGAACGATGATCTCCAAACAGCTACATATATTGACATATTTCTGTGAAAATTTCCATGATGATTAATGAACAATGATGAGCATATGATCTTCAAATTTGTGTGTATGTATGATTTGACCTTTGACTCCTTAAATCTGTTTAAAAAGGAAAAAATGTGTTGAGGGTTCTCCAAGGAAAAGTTGTACCAAGTTTCATGTGAACATGTGAGGAGACAATGGAATGGCGCCAAAGAGAAAAGGAATTGGAAGAAACAAAGGAAGAAGAAAGCCAACAGAGTTAAGTTAGTCTCCACCACAGAGTATAAACCTAATCATTACGGAATATTAACAGCATGGATTAGAGGACAGGTTTTATATATACTGCTCGCGTTACTGCCAGTCGAACTTTATTTATTTATTTATTTTTATTTTTTGGTTTGGAGAGAATTTTCGAGCTGGAGGGATTAATTAGATGTTGCCTTTATTAACCCCTTAAGCACGAGACATTTCCTGAAATGACTAGAATGGTTTGGGGATTACAAGAGGAAAATAAATAATTACGTCATTGCTGTTGTTATTGTTGTGGCGCCATGTTCATTTGGAAGTAACTCAGTGGGCTGCAGGTATAATTAACCCTTCACCAACAGCCTACCATCCTCCTTACAGGGAAAAAAGGTGAGCTCAGGGACGGTTTTATATCCAAGCAGTAGATGTGCAGTTAAACAGGTGCTACCAGGAGAATGTGGCCCTCTATTGTATCGCTTTGAATTTGCCATGTGGCCCATCTGGTGATTTACTTCTCTATTTAAAACCTTGTACCCAGCGTTACTATACTTTTTTAATCGTCTTTACACTTATTCAGCTTGAGGGAGACTTCTGGTACCGGAGGGGTTAGGTAGGGCCAAATTATTTCCTTCATTTTGGTAAAATCACTGAATGAAATCGTCTGGTGGTAATGTTTTTAAACTGATAAATACGTCACCGTAGTGCAAAGCTGACTATGCAATGAACTCGCCCAGTTTTGCAGGTTACAGTCAACACACAGACTAGTTCACTCTCCATCACCTAGAAAAGGAACACAACAGGTGGACTGCTTAATTACGGAATAAGTGAAATATGTAAATTTGTTATCAGAGCAGTTACTGTTTGAAGTAAGGCATATCGTTATCTCCTGAGGTCTTGCACAAGGGATAAAAGTTCCCCTACAATTCCACTTCGTCTGTTTCACACTTAGGGCATGTCCGCCATTATTCACCCTCACGCATCATTTCAAAGAGTACCGTACCAGCAGTGGACAGAGAAACATAACAAACCTCTCCCAGCTCAGGAATATTCAACCCAACGCAGGAATATTATATACCCAGCAGATAAAAGTGAAAAGAACATGTAAAATATAGTATGAGGCGAATTTCTGTCCCCGATTGTGCAGCTTGTGACTGTAAGGCATAACTGTTTATTTAGCTTCCTTAAACAACCACGGCAAAATTGCGGAACCTTACTCTACAGCAGTACAGTATTAATAACAAATATCTCTGCCACAACTACACTTACAAAAAAAAAATAAATAAATAAATAAAAATAACAAACCCCCCAAATTACCACTTTCATCTCGAGCTCCAAACCAGAAGAACTTAACAACCATGCAAACTATGACCACCATCAACACTAAAACAATCATCACAACCATCAAAACTACCACAGCCATCACACCCACAAAAATAACCACAACTACAACTATTAAAACACAAATTAGCATCGCGTTTCAGGGGAAGCAATATCCGTTTTTAAAAATCCATCATCTCATTTCCCTTCAATTCATCAACATTCGTCACTTTCCAGCACTGCGTCATCATCCATCACCACCACCACCACCACCGTACCCGCATTCATTTCTGTTGCTCATTAGAACTATAACAGCAACAGTAACCATCACAAATATCACCCCCACCCCCACCACCTCCATCACCATTACCATCATCACCACTATCATCACCACCACCACCACCATCACAACCACAGCCACCACTACTATCACCACCACCATGTCAGCGTTCATCACATCTAATACGACTATCAGCATCATTTTTTAGCGCAAAACTCTTAAATCAAATGCCAAAATCCTGCAAACCGCTACCCCTTCAAGAGCAACTGAACAAGAAAGCCAAAATCGGGATCCGTTTCTTTCGAGACGGCTGGACACGTAGCAACACTCCGTGGGATACGTAACGTTGCTTTTGATGTGAGCTCTCTTACTGTGCAATATACGCTGCAGTTCAGACATGTAGCGCACGTGGCTCGCATGGCTTCTGGTGTGAGACGAGATGAAGAAAGATGTCCACAGGCTAGTAGCAGTAGTAGTAGTAGTAGTAGTAGTAGCATTAGTAGTAGTAAGTCGTCCCTCTCCATCATCGTCCACGTGTTGAATAAGTTAATTGCACGGTCGCTACTCTCACGTGCTTTCGACATCTGCTGTGACGTGCATTAGGAGAGTTTAGTGTTGCTTGGTAAATAAACACGGGTGTCTGGTTGTGATATATCGAACGTTTGTGATTCTGTGTGCTCCATCATTCGTGTGTGTGTGTGTGTGTGTGTGTGTGTGTGTGTGTGGGTGTGGGTGTGGGTGTTTATGTGTATGTGTGTGTGTGTGTTTGTGTTTGTGTTTGTGTGTGAACTTCATAACGTATTCAAGTGTGAAATTCTCATGAAAGTGATGGTGGTATAGCTTAAACACGCCCGCACGCTCGCACGCGCGCGCGCCCGCACACGCACACACACACACACACACACACACACACACACACACACACACACACACACACACACACACACACACTTTTTCACCTCGGCACATCTACGGACCCAGGCTATTGTGAGGTGTAGCGCCGCAATCGATGCTACATCACAATTTTTCCCCAATAACCTAACCTACCTGGCAGTTCCTTACTTCACCCTGATTAGGAGTATTGTGTTTGGTTATGGACGCGGTAACACACACACACACACACACACACACACACACACACACACACACACACACACACACACACACACACACCATCCCTCTCCTACCTTTCCATCCCTCCTTCCTCCCCTTCATGCTACAACCACGCCTCAAAAATGACCCCTGATTCTAGGCCCGAGCGAAAATGCAGCAACAAGTGTACCAGGAAGGGGTCCAAGAATTTCGATGATTTGTTCAGAAGGAGAGAGAGCGCGAGAGCCGATGTGCCACATATCTTCGACAGACGGGCGAGTCCTGTATAAAAAAAAAAGAAAAGAAAAAAGAAAAAAAAAATAGGGCTGCCGGAAGCTTGGTGTCTTGTCTTCCTTTACTTGAATTATTTACGGTGCGATTTTGGCTTGGGACGCCTTCACTTGGTGGCATCGATATAACTGGGTCGCCCCGCTGCCCGGTGATACAAACGCCCGTTAATCAATTAATGAATCAATTAATGGATCTATAAATAAGTCTACAGGAGACACACCACATTTCATTAGCTACGGAACAGATGAAAAATTACCGTATGAAATTCTCGAAGGTGAAAATCTGCTCATATACAACTACGATGATTACCCTAAACTCCGTTTACGTGAATTCCAGGATATACACAAGAGAGTGAAAAAACAATTATCGATGTTCAAGGAAGAAATGACGGAGGCATTCATTAAAAAAGCGAAAGAATCACCTATCAGTTTAGGAGACATTGTCTATGGTATCATTCATACGAGACAATAAATTATCCCCGAAATCTGAGGACCCATACAGAGTAATGAACAAGACAGCAAACAAAGTTGTAATTAGGTCACTGTCAAGTGGCGAAGAAAAACAAATTCATGTTGATCATTTACAATGGGTCCCAAGGGAATTAGCCAGCAATTATACGACCTTGGACACCACCGAAAAACCGAAAATTACTCATGAAACCAATCAAGAAGATAATAATTACAAAAATAAATTAAGGTCGCATACCAAACAAACAGACTTAATTGCAACTGTTCCTAAAAAGGCTACAGTACAGTATTTACATGATCTAGATATCGATTGAAACTTTTTCTATAAGTGAAACAATGAGCAAGTTACTGTTCTCCATAAGCCAACCGTAAAGCACATCATCACTATCATCGACCACAGCATGACTGGATTAGGAAATTAATAGATTTTTTTTTTTCGGTAGGTAACGATGAAGGGACTTATATCATGGATTCTCCTCTATATAGCAAGAGGATATGTTCACTTACACCCTCAGCATACATATAGTACAGCAAGGATGCCTCATAGCTCCAGCGGCCACGACGTCAATTGTAAAAGATGTCATGAGTACTGAAATCAGTTTGGATTATTTATACGAATTACTTACTTATTTGAAGAACACTGCTAAACCACTGAGAACCCTGGACTTAATGATATGAGACTGTTTCAGAAGCTCATAACACAAAGGTAGTAACTGAAATCGTGAAGTTAGCGAAATGGAAGATAGAACAGGCTAAATTAATTATGCTCATCATGATCCAAGATCTCCCATCTCAAGGAACAGAGACACTGATTGACACGAACAACATCACACGTACTCGCCAAAGACGCGGTTTGTTTGACCTGGGTGGTGCAATTGTGGGGAACATCTTTGGAATGGCTACAGAGGAAGACCTTCAAGAAAAAACAACAAATTTAATAAAATAGCTCAAGTACTAACATATCAAAAGTTCGTTGCCGGCCAAAACTCAGCAATGATGACAATCGTGAAAAATCTAAAAGAGGCAGAAATTATAACTCACCAAAGTGTGGACAAAATAAATGCCATGGAAGGAAAGATAACACTTTTCCAGCATTTCTCAGTCATCACGGAACATACTGACACAATTAGACTTCAGTTAGATAGCACTAGAGTTCGTTACTGGGCACTTATGCTAGGAATTGCAAATGCTGGTAATGGCAAGATCACAACTGACCTACTTCCAGTTCATGAGCTACGTCAGATAATTAGTCAAGGCATACATAAACATGGTTTGAAGCCTTTGTTCCGGGGTAGGGATTTCATGTTATATTATCCATATTTAGAAGCAACACTAACACCAACATCAGTAGTAGTTCATGTACCATTCATAACTGATGATCTGTTCACAGTGTATCAAATATACCCCTTCCCTTCTAAGAATAATAACACTTTGGTCATCATCAACATCGACACAGACACCAAACTCATCATGGTCTCCAAGAGACGGAACACTGTCACTTTCGCCAGTGAATCAAAGATTGAACGAAAGTGCCCCACATCCTCACATGCTGTTCACCTTTGTCCTGCGTACATCTTCACGTTTCAGCCTACTGGAACAGTCCCTTGTGAAATAGCTATCATAAGAAACCACGACATTCATCACCACTGCAACTTCACATTTGCTCCAGATAAACCTATACACCATCAGTGCATTGGACACTCACAGTATTTTTACTTCAATCATAACACATCAGTTTACATAATTTGTCCAGATATACCACCATCTCATACTTCAGCATCAGGATTATACATAGCACCAGACTACTGTGCGGTACTTAAACCGTCCATGTCCACTTTATCTACCATCAATCACTATGCCATCCTCAATCATACACACAAATATTTCAATCCTTTACCTAAAATGGATTTAAACATAAGCACAAGTATTAAGGTGACTTCACGTAAGTCTGAAACGATGCAACTAATCAATGAAACAATGAATCCCTGGGAAGAATTGAGTTTGAGTATGTTCAATCCATATTATGTGTATAGCCCAGCGCCTACTGTCTTTATAATCTTCTCTATTGTATTTGTAGCAGTGCTGTTCACAATGCACAGAATGCATCAAGAACTGCAGACTTGGAGTCAGTATTTACTGGAGGAAGAGTGAACATTCAAGTTAGACTCCCTGAATAACGTGTAAATGTTTTGTAAATAGTGTTAATTTTATATTTAAAAAAAAAAAAGTAGAAAATTATGGGACGACAAACGAATTAACATTAAATGATATACAAGTATCCATTTCTTATACCAATATCATTATATAAAATACAAATTTATTTATAACTCTTACTATAGTCTTGGCATTGCACAGCTTTTGCATATATGTATGTGTCTGTTATACATACACATTTTACAATATGTTATACAATATTTTATAATCAATTAAAGTACAGTGCATTTGCTCCATTATATATACAATATGTTTACAATATATTACGTTTCTAGAAAATTATTACATCAGTACAATATTATCATGAATATTATATCTACAGTATATTATGATCAATACTATGCATAGATTATACCTTTTTATTAATACAGGCTGTCGTAGGTCCTCCATCTAGCGTGACTGAGCGATGTTAGGAATCTACATTATCAATAATACAACTCATAATAGACAGCATGATAGATAGATGTAGGAATCTACATTATCATAATACAATTCATAGTAGACAGCATGACAGATAACATGACAGTCAAGCTAGGTGTGGGAAAAGGAAATGAGCTTGCATGATTTAAGTAAAGGAATGCCAGAGGTGCACCGGAAGTGCTACATACACACAGACACACACAAGCTTCTAGAACCCATACATATGGCCAATACACGTGACACAAGCCCTCCTAGACAAGAAAGGAAGAATTAGAGAGGAGATGGGGGCTAGTTACAGAAGCGAGAGGTGGTCAAGAGAAGAGGGGTCCAGCGAGAACTAAGCTAGTATATATACGCTTGTGTAATACACACAGTGTTCAGCTTTGAAGATAATAAACTACAATCAAGAGCCAATATCCATCTTCAACTTCTCCTGTCACCGACTACACGTAAACTGAAGCTACTCCCTCACGTATTTACTCGGCTATGACTACTATATAATCAATCTCAGTCTCACAGCCTAATATTGCCATCATTCCCTCTCGAATACTGACCCGTAGCAAAAGACTAACAGGACAAAATGATGCTAGTCACGATCAACTGCAATGGGGATGATGTAGTATCACTGAATTCTCTTAAGCCGCTGAGATAAATGAAATAAACTGCAAAAGGACAAAAATTTAGGTCAAGTTAAGGCAGAAGTCTATAATCAGGCCGGGCTGAATCTGAACGGATGAAAAAGATATGAATGGATGTAAATGAAAGGAAAATGACCAGACTGGACTTTAGTGGATGCAATAATTTTTTCTTATCCAGTTCTAGTTACGCCATTTCCAGAGGCTCAGCAGTCTTCCCAGGCACATCAGATGGCTCACTTACCTTCACATGTCACTACTTGGACGCTAACTACCAGTCCGTCAATACTGAAATATACTGAGACTGTCGCTTTCAGGACTGGAGTGATGGTACTGGCGGGGGTGTTTTATGACAAGTAGATAGGTAGTGAGGATGATCAGTAAAATTTCCTTAAGCGAAACTCAAATAATCAGAGAGTTACCTACCCCTGCCTGGGGTTGAAGTCTTGTTCCTTCAGAAAGCAGATAACTTCCCTTGCCACTCGATCACTACTACTACCTCTTTCTGCAGAACCACCTCAAAGTGTGTCTTGTTCTCATCGTCCCGTGAAAAGTTCGAAGGAAAGAACTAGATTTACTTACTAAAAATGTGTGTGTGTGTGTGTGTGTGTGTGTGTGTGTGTGTGTGTGTGTGTGTGTGTGTGTGTGTGTGTGTGTGTGTGTGTGTGTGTGTGTGTGTGTGTGTGTGTGTGTGTGTGTGTGTGTGTGTGTGTGTGTGTGTGTGTGTGTGTGTGTGTGTGTGTGTGTGTGTGTGTGTGTGTGTGTGTGTGTGTGTGTGTGTGTGTGTGTGTGTGTGTGTGTGTGTGTGTGTGTGTGTGTGTGTGTGTGTGTGTGTGTGTGTGTGTGTGTGTGTGTGTGTGTGTGTGTGTGTGTGTGTGTGTGTGTGTGTGTGTGTGTGTGTGTGTGTGTGTGTGTGTGTGTGTGTGTGTGTGTGTGTGTGTGTGTGTGTGTGTGTGTGTGTGTGTGTGTGTGTGTGTGTGTGTGTGTGTGTGTGTGTGTGTGTGTGTGTGTGTGTGTGTGTGTGTGTGTGTGTGTGTGTGTGTGTGTGTGTGTGTGTGTGTGTGTGTGTGTGTGTGTGTGTGTGTGTGTGTGTGTGTGTGTGTGTGTGTGTGTGTGTGTGTGTGTGTGTGTGTGTGTGTGTGTGTGTGTGTGTGTGTGTGTGTGTGTGTGTGTGTGTGTGTGTGTGTGTGTGTGTGTGTGTGTGTGTGTGTGTGTGTGTGTGTGTGCGCGCGCGCGCGCAGAAGTCAGCGCTTTCAGCTTGAATTGTACTCTCTGCAGGTATGAAAGGGTATAACTATTTCAAACTCAAAACATTTCTCTTAAAATCTTTCCCACTGCAGCAACCTCCATACCAGATTCCTCAAGAAGTCTCTAATTTGGCCATCAGTTCCTCCAAATTACCTCCCAGGCACCTCTCTAGTACTATCACAAGTAAAAGTTCGTCTACTACACTACGTCCACTCGTATTTCATAATTATAGCATGTTCGTCACTTTACTTCCTGACGCATCGTATCAAAGAGAATTATCAACGGGCAGAGTCACATGACAACCTCTTTCAGTTTAGGAATATGACCCAGCAGAGGAAAATGAATAACTTAAGATGTGGAATAAAAGCTGAAATTTTGTCTTCGACTGTACCTCATTCTTCAACTGCAACCCTCAAACATCATATTCGTTTGTGTGTACGTAAGTGTACGAAGTAATATACTTTCTTTTTGTTACCTACTTTTACACCTACCCCTACTCTTCTTTTGGTGCCCTTAGGCACTTACATACCTACTTCCCAACACTTTTTGCTTCGACAACCCCCACTTTTGTCTCGTGTCCCTCAAATATCATCCACGCTTCGCTGCTCCATCCATCCATCTATAATCATTCTATCTATGTATCTATATCTATCCACCCTTCCATCTATCTGTCTAAATTTTTATCTTTACCTTTGCATCTACCCATAATTTCCGGTCGATTAATACCAAAAAAAGAAAAAAAGAAAGAAAGAAAAAAAAGAGCTTAAAAACAGGCGAAATATACCAAGAACTTGCTCTATATATAAAATTTTTGTTTTTACCTCTGATCGAGTAAACCTAAATGCTGGTTCGGACCCTGCACACGCGACTTACAGCTTTGACACCACGCTTCGGTAAATGCTATGGAAAAATATATATGTGAGGGGATCAAGCTGAGAGGGTTGTTAAAAGGTGAGGGGAAGGGGGGAAAAGGGGGAAGGGGAAGAGGATGATTGGAGAGAAGAGAAGAAAGGAAAAAAAAAAAAAAGGAGAGAGAGAGAGTGTAGACAAATGTAGCTGCGATCAGACAGCAAGTGACAATTCATCCAACATGCACACACAGTTCATTTCAGACTCATCCATAACAGTTTAAAAGTTGCATGACAGGGCTCAGAAGCGAGTATCCGCATGACTTGTTGCATGATAGCTAGACGTATTGCATGATCAGACGAACTGCAACATGGCGTACTGCATAATATCTAGATATACTGGAAGATGAAAGCATATATTATATGATGACGTATTGCACGACAGATGTACGTATTGCATGATGACGTATTGCACGACAGGTATACGTATTGGATGATGATAAGGTGTATTGCATGATGAAGTATTGCACAACAGGTATAAGTATTGCATGATGAAAAGGTGAATTGCATGATGAGGCATTGCACGACAGGTATACGTATTACACGATAACATACTGCATGACAACTAAATCAAGGGCACGCACCCCCCATCAGTATATCAACCACAACTACTACCATCAACCGCAATTACCACACTCACCACCACCATCAGTTCCCTCAACCATCCACTACCATCATCCACCACAACTACCACCACCACCGCCACCACCACAGCTCCCAATCAATCCGCCACACCCTCAATGCTTTATATAAGTTGGGTGGCCGGGGAGCATCATCGAACAGTTGGTTTACGTTCGTGGCGGGGTCAGTAGGGTGAAGATTTTGTCACTATACAATCTCGGGGGGAGGGTAGAGAGATTTCGGCAATATTCCATCTCGGGGTGGTGATAAGGATGGAGATTTCGACACCATGATCTTTCGGGACAACAGAGTGCACACAAATGATTTGAGTAAGAGGTTTCATAACACACACACACACACACACACACACACACACACACACACACACACACACACACACCTTGAGAAAACGTAGACCTAATTAAATTCGTCGGAAGGTAATCTGAATAAAGTATAAATGACGTCATGGCAGTAAAGGAATGAAGTTTACCGTGATGACGCTCTTTTTATTATAATCACACTACCAGCAGACGATTTTATTCCGCTGTATTATTCATCTTTAATAATAAAGAAGTAGATGAAGCCTTTATCTAACCCCTCCGGCACGAAAATTCTCCCTTGAGCCCACTTACATCGTCTTTAGGTGGAGAGAAGAAAGTAAAAGAAAAAAATATTGTTATAAAGGAATTATTAGTATCTTCACTAATAAAACGCCTGTTATTATTTTACTTCAGCTACCTCCAGACGATTTTATTCAGGTGAAGAAAAGGGTATCTGACTGCTGATGGAAGAACGATACAAACTTTACTAACGTCTTTAGTGGGATGATTTCTTATTTTATTTTCACTACTGCCAGACGATTTTATTTACCTCATGTAAAAAAAGAAATAACAGTGACAAGGCTGAATAAAAGTATATTCCATTTTCAGGGCAACAGAAACATATTTTTCATTTACAAACGAACTTGCAAAATTAACGACATCAGAATCCAAGAAAAGATACAAGAATTATCAGTAAAAATAAACACGCACGGACAAGCTCAAGGACTGTAACCAACCTTGAAGGAGTGAGTAAAGATAAAGACGAATAAAGATCCTAAAACATCTTCTCCATTTCCTGCCACACCCACAAAAGAAATCTGCCAACATCTCCAAGACAAAAGCGTCAGGATATAGTTCTGCGATAAAGAAAAAAAAAAAATCTTCAAATTGTTTTAAGACAGGGATAATACCACCTATTTTGTTTTGGTAATGAGTGTGATGTCGGTACTCATTCTCCTGCTGTCCACTCATGCAGGTTAGTACTGCATTGTTTACAGAAGTTTGTGGAGGCTACCTATCTATCTGTCTATCTATCCATGTCTGTCTATCTCCCCTATGTATGTATGTATGTATGAATGTATCTGTCTGTCTATCTACCTACCTATGTATCTTTGTATGTATTTTTTCACATATCTGTCTACTTACCTATGTATCTATTGTATCTATGCATCTCTCTATCCATATTACGCTTTTTGTAGTGAATTCTTGCTATACCATAAGGTGTTTTCACTCAGTTTTCTTTCAAGCCTCCGCCAATAATGCACTACAGCACATAAATACGAAAAATGTGCCTATATTGCGCGTGGGGAGAATGACACAAAAGAATGCAAATTGTCCTCTGCAGTATTAGTCCAACTCAGTGAAAATTCAAGAAGAGTTGCCTTTCCACCAGCCCTTCATTTCTCTCTCTCTCTCTCTCTCTCTCTCTCTCTCTCTCTCTCATAGTCTGCGTTCTCCTCCCTCTCCCCCTCCCCCCACAATTTTGCCCTGGCCCCCTTGCTGGTCATGGCCCCCAGTCTATGAGCCGCGGATCAGACACTCATTTCATTAACGCTTTCACTAAGGTAAATCCTCCTAAGCCACATAAATCGTCTGGAGAGAGCAGCCGTTCTGAAAAGGTTAATCGCTTGTTTACACTTATTTTTCATAGTCATTTAAAATTCATACATCTTCGAATTTTTTTTTCTGATGATGGCCAAACAGACAGAAAAAAAAAGAAAATAAAAAAATATGGGCTACGGAATCATAAAATAATGTCCAATCCATTTAGTAATTAACCTCTTCAAACCAATGACGTATTTCTACTTTTTTTTTGCTATCTCCATACGATTTAATTTAGCGTAGGAGACATTTTTCGAAATTGGGGGGAGGGAGGTGTTAGATAAAGCCTTCATTACCCCTTCCCCACAAGAGATCTTTCCCAATCCGAATAAATTAATCCACCAATAAAAAAAAAAAGAAAATAAAATAAAACACGGAAAACGTTCTCTGTCTCAAGGCATTAATAACTCCGTATCCTGATTTTTGGCACCCGTGTTAATACGTGTGTGGGAGTGTGGATTTATGTGATACTAATAATTTTCCTTTTCTATAGTATTTGTGATATTTAATTATACTGCCATGTTTTCCATAATCTGACTTTGATCCTCCTACTTTACAAGTGTTGGTAAAGCTTGGGTATTTTTCACGGATTCCTAGTTATTTTTTTGATTTTGCGTTTCTTATCTTCACCAGCACTTACAGTCCAAACTAATACTCCATCTAAGTTGCTGTAGTGTTAATGTACTCCTTAGAAACGGCAGCATAATAGATACAAGCCTACTGAAATCTTATCTACAAATCTTCCTATAAGATGGGTATGCTGCACCCGTCTATATACACGCTCTCATTCCTTTCCTGTCCCTTTTTTTAATGTAAGAGTTGTTAAGTGCTCAGTCCTTCATGTGCACAACTAAACTATGTAACCAACTAATAGCAAAGCCAAAGTTAGTACACAAGACTTCATTAACTCAGCGTCAAGTACTCAGGATTAGGTACAAATGCTTTTACTTATCTCATATCTATCTGTCTGTTTGCCTGTCTCTATCTATATATCTATCTATCGGTTAAACCACATCATATCCACGTAACAAATCCAGAGAGATCTTGACAAACGGACCAACACGCGATGTTCTTCTGACTGCACCAGTTCTTCATAGTCAGGTGGAGTGGATGGAAATTGAGTGACTGACTAGAACAGTGTATGTCAGTGAGGATGAAGAGAAGACCAAGGATGAGGAGGAGGGATGGACAGACTGACTGAATGAGTGTACGAGTGTGTGAGTTAAGTGGAGGGGGAGAGGAAGAGGGGATGACCAAGGATGAGCTGGAAGGATGGAGAGATTGACTATATGAGTGTATGATAGTGAGGTGGAGGAAAGGAAGAGGGGGAGACCAAGGATAAGATGGAGGACGGAAAGACTGACTAGAAGAGTGTACGTGAGTGAGGTGGAAGGGGAGAGGAAGAGGGGGAGACCAAGGATGACATGGAGGGATGGAGAAACTGACAAGAAAAGTGTATGTAAATAAGGTGGACAGGAAGAGGAAGAGTGAAGGATGAGAAAGAGGGGTGTGAGTTGAAGCAAGGGCAGGTACCGTAATTGAAACAGGATAGGGCAACGTGGAAGCGATATGTCTGCAGCCACCCCTTACGGAATAATAGCGTCTGGCAAAAGATAGAAAGACTGACAGATTACCTTAGCGGGATGGCACAGGTTCAAAATGGTGTCCCTACATAAGGTACTAGAAAACAGAGGTACTAGAAAACAGAAAGTGTAATATAAAATGACTCAAGAAGTAGGGACGAAAAAAAAAAAAAAGCATAGAAAAGAGAGAATTATTACATTTTTTTTTTTTTTAAGGGGGGGAAGATGGGAGAAGAGTCAAAGTTCTACACCTCTTTCTCCAGTCCACATTGCACTCACGAAATGCTTGTAACCCACCATCAGCGTAAAGCGTCTTTGGCTATGTACTCACGCTAAAAAATAAGTACCGCGCAGATTATAGACGAAACAATGTGACACCATGGACGAACAATAGGTTTTAGAAGTGAAATATGACAGGAATTGATTGAAACATTACGTAAGGCATTGGACCCCTACTGGACAATAAATATTTCAGTGTACTCTATTATTTACTTACTTATTTACTACCCTGTGTACTTTGCTGCCAAAAGTACTCGGTAACATGTACTTTATCGCTAATCACATTCAATTCTCATACCTACTCCATAAATGACCACCAGAAATTGCAGGCCTGAACACACCTTGATCTCCCTGTTTAAAGAATTCAGTCGTAAATCTCTCCCTTCTCTTTGGACAGACATTATTGATTAGGTGTTTGAGGACATGTTGAATCTGTAAATTATTTCGGGGGTTAAAATGTGATACAATAACGACGCTACCAAAAGCTGATCTGTTTTCTTTCTCCATTAAATAATACACCACACTTATGTTACGATAAAACTTTACAATCTTACAACAACATCACCTTTCTGCTTTACCCTCCACCTCATTACCACTATGCCACACCACTTCACTGCCACGTCATCCCACACTGATCACACATCACACCTTCACCACACCACACAACTACATCCCAACCACCACATCATTATCTCCTCCACACTACACCACATCACACTATTCACACACACCACATCACCCCCACACAACATAATACCATACTGCCTTCATACCACACCACACAACACATCACATCCCAACCACCACACCACACCACCACAGGTACCAGCGTCCGTGTCTTCTCCCTCCAAACGGACATATGGACGCCCCCCAGCACGGACATCTACCTACGGACGCAGCTGAAAGGGCCAGGACAACGCGGGACATCTAAGAACGACTCCAAGGGCCTCCAAGACACCCCGACGGCTCCTGGAGAAGCCCTCAGCGCCCCTCGGAAGCCCCTCGACGCCCTTACCACCTGTCTGCGTCTTAGGCCGACAGGGTTCGTGCAGGAGGAGACCTTTGTGTCCTACGCACTACCTGGGGCTCCAAACTCCTTTCTGATGTGTAAGTGACCAAATGACCCCTGGTGGTCTACTGGGTTAAGGCGCTCCAACCAGATGGGGTTTGTAGGGGGTTTATATCCTGGAGGTGGTTGGGGTTTGCAGCTCACATAATGCCTCTCAGGGTAGAGGGAGGCTGATCTCCCTCGCCTTAAATGTCGGGACGGAGAGAAGTAGCTCTGGTCTATATATTCCTTATGGGACAAAAAGGGAGTGGATGATAGACAGCTACATGTAATAATCCTTACAGCACTATGACTCTAACTTAACTCCCAGTCACTTTGTATCGTAATTTCCACTAGGGACTCCAAACTCATCTTTAATAAGTTATAAACCCTACAGTTCGTTGGGTCTAACTAAACCCCTAGTAGGTGTCCTGAGTCCTAACCCTAGTACGGTATGTGTCCTGAGTCCTAACCCTAGTACGGTATGTGTCCTGAGTCCTACCCTGAGCTCCATGTGTAAGTTATAATCGCTACGGTACACCTTTTTTTTTTTTTTTTTTTTACAGAAGCTGAATAAAGGAAGAAAAAAAATCCATACACCAGACCTCCATTAAAAAAGAAAATCACGAACGTTTGTACCTGGACTGCTGCTCTAACTCCTACTAACAGACAAAACAGAAACAGCACTTGAAAGCTAGGTCGGCATACTGTATATACAACTGCTGACAGGAATATCGGTCCACCTTAAAGCCGAAGCAATATGGAACTTCCCCACGGTATTCGGAAAAGTTATGCTATGTTCCGAAGGTCACATTACTGGGTTTCAAAAATCATTGCTCACTGTAATTTATCGTTACGAAGTGAATCCGAAACTGTACATATGCAAAGCTGGGCCTCACACCACTTAGCATATTCTGTCACACTACACATAACATACAAAAACACATTACAAATATTAGGGACCTCTCTCTCTCTCTCTCTCTCTCTCTCTCTCTCTTTCCCTGTTGCTCCACCACCTCGAGTCTTCAGGGATATCTTATGGTCGCCTGAGAAAATGTTTGGACTTGCTTCTCTCATGACCTTTACAAAAATACGGGGTTTCGAAAGTAAGTCGTCCCAAACAGAGGTATGATTTTCTCCACACACACACACACACACACACACACACACACACACACACACACACACACACACACACACACACACAGCTACAAAAATTCATCGGAAGAGCAGAAAACATGCGAAAAATAAGAAAAGAAATATTAACTATGTGAAAATGAACGATTCCCAAATACATCACTCGCTTCCCTAGGTAGGATACGTAGGCTGACGGGTAGGTAGACAGGTATGTATATATGTATATGTATGTATGTAGGTAGGTAGGTAGGTAGGTACGTAGGTACGGTAGGCAGGTTGGTAAGTAGGTAGGTAGGTACAGTAGATAGGTATGTATGTATGTATGTATATATGTAGGTAGGTAGGCAGACAGATAGGTGGGCAGCTGAAACGGGTAGGTAGGTGATAGGTTGGTAGGTGAATAAACAGGTAGGTAGGCTAGAACAGACAGACAGATAGGCAGGTGGATAGGCAGGAGCGCCGGAATAGAACGTATGAAAAAAACTCACTACCGGAAACATAATTATAAATAAAATACAAAAAATAAAATATAATAAAGAATTCTTGCTAAAAGAGAAAAAACAAAAATGTAAGGAAGAAAAAGATAAGATGTGTAAAAATAATTGCTCCCCAAATCCCACATGACTCTCGAAAACTGAAAAACCGTGAGAGAAAGCGAGTAATGACCAAAGTTGGCAGTTCCATGGTTTTTCGAGAGAGAGAGAGAGAGAGAGAGAGAGAGAGAGTTAGAGAGAGAGAGAGGCTACTGACTACTTCACACTGCATACCCCTGAGTGATGCAGCGCTATATAAAAAAAAGACAACACAAATCCAGTGACCAAGACAAATGAGTTTAATAGGTTATTGATACGGGAGGTGATGTAAGCTGACAGCCTGGTGTAAGCTGATCTATTCTTCACCAGCAACAAAGAATAAATAGCAGATGGTTTCCTATGGCAAAATGGGTTAATATTTCGGTCATTGCAAAATATAGTGAGTTACCATATTTTTTCTTGTCAGCTTTATTTCAGTACTTCATATTCTCTGACAGGTAGAAAAGTGTGAAAGAGAAAGCACAATAAGACACACGAAAAATACATAGGGTGATTTCATATTGCAGCTCAGATGTAAATAAGATACTCATCGATGAAGGTGTTTATTGAGAATATGCATCTCCAAATGTATGGATATTAATTCTGAATATATATACCGAATTAAGTGTGATATGCGTGTTTGAGAAAGTAAAAAAAAAATGTAATTGAGGAAGATTAAAGTGTTCACGTCAGCCCAAGGATTTTTTTTTTTTTTTTTTTTACCAGTGTACAATTACTATAGAGTTTTAGTCGCTGTGTTGCGATGACGGTTTTTAAAAATTTTTCTACCAACCACCAGAGGATTTTATTAAACTCCAGATATGATGTTCAGCAGTGAAGGGGTTTTATTGAAGATGGCATTTATCCCAACCAGTTCGAAAAGTGTGTCCTTAGGTAAACAAAACTGTCCGGAGATAGCAAGAACAAAATGAAAAACACGTCACAGGACTGAATAGGTTACTCAAGCATCTTTCTCTCCTACAGATCGTCGAGGCTGGACGTTTCGCGTTCTCTTGATGTATTCCCGACTGGATGGCCTGGACGCGTTCCATTCCCGTCTGGAACCAGGAGTCTGGAACCATTACTGTCTGGAGCTGACCAATGGGGGATACGCCCTGTATATAGAAGGGGTCAGGGAACTTCGTGTACAACAACCCCTGCCTCTGGATGAACTGGATATGGATGGAATGATGGTGCTGGGTCAAGAACAGGACTACTTCGGGGGCGGGTTCGTCCAAGAGGAGATGTTCCTGGGTAGCATCGCCCAGGTCAATCTCTGGAGCCGCTTACTATCGATGAAGGAAATTGAGGACTTGGCGAGGTGCAAGGTGGAGTTACACGGGGACATCTTTTCCTTGGATCTCGATGACGTGGAGAACTCTGGCGCCTTGGAAGAAAGCCTGTCTCTGGAAGAACTGTGTGTTCGTGGGGAAAAGACGATTCTGTACCCCAAGCCTTTAACTTTTGGCCAGTCAACTGAATTCTGCGAAAAAACTGGGGGAGTCCTTTACGTCCCGACCTGCACAGCCAGCCAGAGGTTCCATAACGAAAGTCTGGCATTTTTGAGTCA
The DNA here is from genome assembly GCF_032717465.1 of Coenobita brevimanus. Lineage (NCBI taxonomy): Eukaryota > Metazoa > Arthropoda > Malacostraca > Decapoda > Coenobitidae > Coenobita > Coenobita brevimanus. The sequence continues at coordinate 44,317,350 of NC_137003.1, read as the reverse complement.
ATGTCCAGGGTCCTTTTGGGTCGGGGTGACTGATGAAGACGAGGAGGGTGTGTGGAGGGTGGCGGGGAGCGGGGAGATAGCCACAACCTGCTTCACACTGCCCCCCAACGGCAAGGAGGAGGAGAACTGTGTATCCCTGAGGCTTGAGAATGGCGTTTGGGACGACAGATCCTGCCACAACCCGGTCCGGTGCTTCTCCTGCGCGAATCCGGAGACAAGGTAACGTACCGTAATGACAAACGTTTCTTAAGCACATGGATTTCTGTAGCACAATCATTTCTTGAGCATGCTGACCAAGCTGCTGATTTATAATTTTGTCTTCACTCATACAGACACTCATTACCAGTTTCGCAAATGTTTCTTGAGTATGAGACTGTCTGTTTATACCTTTTTCTTCACTCATACACCCTCCAAGTGCCGTAATCGCAAGCATTTCTAGAGCGCAAAACGTTTCCAAAGCTAGTTCATATGAGTATTTGTATATACTTTTGATTTACTCACACGGCTTTCAAATACTTGCAAGCCAAATCAGAGTGAGCAATAAAATGTTTGAATTCGACCAAACAAAATTATATACAGCATTTAGTTACTGGTGTGGAGAGTTGTTCATCGCCGAAGGAGATATGAATGCATGAATGAAGTGCAGAATAGAGCGGCACAAGAGGGTTAGGTGGATGGCGCTACGAAAGCCTTTATATGGAATGTAGAATGGATGTGAAGGGTGGTGAAAAGGAGATGTATGAGTGACCTTGAGGGTAGCTGGAGGCGTGGATGAATCAATGGGAGAAGGTTGCAATGCTGATGCTGCTGATGATTTTTACGACTACAAGGACGACAACTGCTACAAGGGCTACCAGGACAAAGACGAAGACGAAGTAGGACTGCTCCTATGACGACGAAAACAGATGATAATAACGAAGCCAATAACGACAACAATGAAGGTGATGATACTAATAATGTTCCTTTATGAATCTTTCTCCAGACCTCTCATACTTCGCGGCCTTTGCTTCGAGACTCCGGAGAGGCGTTTCGTCGAGGTGCTGGGGTACAAGAACTCCTGGAAATTCCTCCACGGGTACTTCGGCTTCGTGATCTACGCTGAGACGAATGGTATGTGGAAGATTTTTGATATTGCGCAGAACAAGACCTCTGCTATGGGCTACCCCGAAGCAGACCACGGCTATCCTGTTGGCCGAATGCAATGGAGGGCCGGCCTGACAGCGTGCGGGTTCAAGAAGGACCAAGAAATCGAACTCAGTTTATCCATCTGCAACGAAAGCGAGATTACGTGCAAGGACGGGAACTGCGTTCCCAAGTCCGCTCGCTGTGACGGACGATACCAGTGCCACGACTTCTCCGACGAACACGCCTGCTCTTTAATCACCTTCCCTGACGGATATCGTAACCAGATCCCCCCAGAACCCCTGAATCCCAAAGTCCCACAGCCCATCAGCACAACCATCACCTTCCTCCGGTTCCTGAACATCGAGGACACGAAGTACTCAATCACGATGGAGTTCATTCTGGCGATCTCTTGGAAGGACGGGCGACTGAGCTACCTCAACCTGCGAGGCGACCACAACGACAACAAGGTCAGCGGCGACGAGAGGGAGAGGGTGTGGCGACCGACGGTGAAGTTTACGAATGTGCTAGACGGGAATGTGAGGACGGTGGACGGGCAGTTGACGGTAAAGAGGACAGGGAGGCCACTAGACAGGCACTACAACGAGGTCTCGATGGGTGAGTAAGGTGACTGAATCGATTACTCTCGGGCTCGTATTCTCGTTAGCTTTGCAGGCTTTCTAACATCTCCTCCTCAGCGATTTATGCATATTAAAGCTTATTAATATTTTGTGTGTTATCATATTTGTTGTGTATCATTGTATACTGCAAAAACAGAGTACAAGAAGACACTAGCGTGCATCCGTCTGGCAATCCATCTATCTATCTTTCAATTAAATAAGCTATCCATCTGTCTATCTATCTCTGACTATCTATAATACAAAAAGTGGGGATGGCAAACATAACCAGTGTACTCTCCTCTTTTGCTAGTCCCAGATCCCTTACCTGCAGCTTTTTCTAATTAATACACCTGAGCACGTGTCTGAACTTGGTCTCTTTGTACCCAAGATGGACAACTGGAAGAGGCAAAACAGAGCTACGTTTTTCCTTAATATTATCCACAACTTAATGTTCTTGGCTTTCCTTTTTTCCTGTCTGTCTGTCTGTCTGTCTTTGTCTCTGTCTGTCTGTCTGTCTGTCTGTCTGTCTCTGTCTCTCTCTCTCTCTGTCTCTCTCTGTCTCTCTCTCTCTCTCTCTCTCTCTCTCTCTCTCTCTAGGAAAATACGACTGGCCGTTTACAGGCAGAGAGCGTATCCAGATATTTACAGGAAATCAGAATCCTTAAAATCTTACTAAAAGGGAACGAAGGTGTGTGAACGGATCCATATCAGAAACGCCTCTGAATACCGTATATATTATCTTTCCCCTAAAATTCTGTTACTATTATTTCACGTAAGATACGACTCAATAGGCAATATCTCCCCCATGATTAGGTTTTGTTCTTCTTATCTGAGCATGGAGAGGAGGAAGATTATATTATTATTCATTATCCATGTAAAAAAATAAAATAAATGGAGGAATATTATACGCTACTCCCACTTAAATATTTGACCCTGTTACATTAATGTCTATATCTGTTTATCTATATCTATATTTATATCTATATCTACGAGTATATATTGCAGATAGATATGGAATGGAAGAACAGGTTTTTAGAGGATTGGATAAGGAGTTGGATTATATAAACAGGATTAAGGAAAGTTATCCAATCCAGCTAACGATACAAGGTTTTATTGATCTTAAAGGAAGTCATGGGAGCCTGAGAGTGTTTATTAATGAACGAAAAATTTATGAACAAAAAAAAAAAAAAAGAAAAAAAGAAATACGCATGCACAGCCCAGAAAAAAATGACAATGATCTAGTCGGAATTAGAATTATAAATGTCCTAGATTCTCCCGTTTTCCCTCTACTTATCATTCTCTTTATATTCCCCTATTCTCATTTATTCTTCTTCCCCCTCTCTTTCTCTCCTTCATATTCCCTTATTATCATTTATCTTTCTTCCCCCTCTCTTTCTCCCCCTCATTTATCATCCCTCTCTCTCTCTCTCTCTCTCTGGATGCCTAATGAAGGGAAAAAGGCGTGATCAACATGCTTCTTGGATTTCTGGCTTTTTTCATTCTCTTTCTCTCTCTCTCTCTCTCTCTGCCTGCCTGCCTCCGTCTCTGTCTCTGTCTGTCTGTCTGTCTGTCTGTCTGTCTGTCTGTCTGTCTCTCTCTCTGATGATTTAATGCACTGTCACAAGACCCCCCTACATAAATCACTCTCTCTCTCTCTCTCTCTCTCTCTCTCTCTCTCTCTCTCTGACTAAGAAAAACGATGCAAAAGGCCACAAAACAGTAAGACATCTCGAGACATCTTCACCTCAATCAATCAACCACGCCAGACCACATGTACCTCAGAGTGCTGTCTTTAGGCGTTCACCAATTTCCTTTACAGTTCTTTCCTTGTCACTTCCACCTTTGCGACTTATTCTGCTACTTTCAATCAATCACCAGCTTCGTCCGCATTCTCGTTAGCTTGGTTTTTCCTTTTTCTAACACCTCTTCCTTGGCGATTTATTTTGCTGCCTTCAATCAGTCTCCAGTTACTTCGCCGGTATTCTCGTCAGCTTGTTCTTCTCCCTTACACACCTCTTCCTTATCGATTTATTCTTCAGGGTACACCTAACTGTACTCTTGTATTATTCAGTAACGAGATCGACTGCATTATACTACAGCTTCGAAAAAGCAGTAGTAGTAGTAGTAGTAGTAGTTGCAGTAGTAGTAGTAGTAGTAGTAGTAGTAGCAGTAGTAGAAGTAGTAGTAGAAGTAGTAGTAGTAGTAGAAGCAGTAGTAGTAGTAGTAGTAGTAGTAGCATGAAACTCAGTGGACTGCAGGCTGAAAATATCCTCCTGCACTGCATCATCTTCCGTCTGGGTGGGTAGGGAGTTAAGGAATGTTTGTATAACCAGGCAGTTCTACCAACGGGTCATATTGGTGCCACCACGAGAAGGCGTTCCTCCTCAGCATCAGGCGAGGAAATTAACGTGTCATATGCAGGAAAAAAAATAATAAGGAAGAAGTGCGAAAGAGTTTCCTGAAGCTGACGAGAATACGATCACAAGTCCATTCACCTTAACCTGGCCCAGATTTTCGTCATTTCGAAGCATATTTAACTCAGAGATAGTGTACGACAATGCTACGGCCCTACCTCCTTTCCACTGGACTTCTCTGTGACTACCACGAAAAAATGCTATGGAAAGGGTGAAGAGCCGCGTTAACAATTTTTCCCCCACCGAGTTAAGTGACACAAGCTATAGACGGGTGAAAATCTGTGCCAAGCTGAAGTATAATGGGTTTCATCGTTGGCAAAAGGGGTGTGATAATTGGTAAATCTTTGTACGAAGTGCATTTAGGATCATTTCTCGGGTCTGTTCGTTCGTCTATTGATATTAATCATCTGCGTGTCACAGAGGCGACTAAAAGGGATTGGGGTACGCCAGTGATCCACCTTGTAAACACACACACACACACACACACACACACACACACACACACACACACACACACACACACACCAAAACAATCAACTACTCTGGCTTTGCGAACGCGGGTGTAACGACAGGGAAAATGCTGGTGACTGGAGGTGCAAAAGTGGATATATGTGGGTTGACTGATACCAACTGATGGGTTGATTAGAAAATGAGAGTATGAACTGAGCATTATGTGATGACGCAGATGAGAACGAATGAGTAAAAGAGAACGAATGGAATGATGTGCGTATGAGAGGGATGGAAAATTTAGGGGAATATGGATTTGTTATGTCACTGGTTCCATGCATTAAGAATGAGACCTGAAGGGGAAGTGTGGATGGCAGTATGTTCACAGTGTAGCCATGATGTGTGTGAAGATCAACTGGACAGAGTGAAGCCTGAAGCATGCAAGGAGACGTGTGACGGAAATGAGAGTTTCTGACTGGAGATTAAACGATAAAGTGGAAACATTCTCTGTCTCTCTGTCCTTCCTCTTTTCTTCTCCTTACTTTCTGTCCTTTCCTTTCCTTTCCTCCTCTCTCTCCCTCCCACCCAGCTACCTCCCCCATCCACACTCTCCCACTCTCTGTCTTTCCTTCTCTCTCATCCTTCTTCCTCCTTTTCTCCCTCCCTCCCTCTCAATTCTCTTTGACTATCGCATCCTCTCTCATTTCATTAACTTTCTTTTCCTCCCTCTGTCTTCCTCCCTCCTTCCCTGTAATCCAGATCCTCTCTCTCTCTCTCTTCCCCCACCGGACCCACATTAAGAGTGATGACGTGAGGGTTGGTTTAAGAGTACTCTCATTTCTCTTGGCTCTTCTACTCTATAATTTATACTACTCTCTCTCTCTCTCTCCCTCTCTCTCTCTCTCTCTCTCTACCTACCTACCTACCTAACCCCCTTCCTCCTCCCTCCCTAAGACACCGTATACCCCGGCTGGTCTGGTCTCCTCGTCGACTCCAAGCACATCAGCGGTACATTCGACTGTTTCTTCGACCTCTACCACTACCCCTTCGACACCCAGCGCTGCGCCGTCCGTCTGCGTTTCGGCCGTGACCTGGGCGGGCAGCTGAGGGCAGGACAGGTCAACAGGACGAGGGTGACCTACGGGGGCGCCGCTGCACTTCCGTCTCATGTCGTGGATAACTTCACCGTCAGTAGCTTCGAAGGAACTGAGGGGACGACTTTGGAGGTAGGTGATAGACAGATGGATAGATAGATAGATAGACAGACAGACAGATAGATAGATAGATAGATAGATACATAGACAGACAGATAAACGTGTGTGTGTGTGTGTGTGTGTGTGTGTGTGTGTGTGTGTGTGTGTGTGTGTGTAAAGTGCTATGGACAGACACGGATGGATCTACAGACAAAGTGAAAAAGAGAGGGAGGAAAAAAGTTGTGATGGAACGAGAAAGTTTTGAGAGAGAGAGAGAGAGAGAGAGAGAGAGAGAGACAGAGAGAGAGAGAGAGAGACAGAGAGAGACAGACAGACAGACAGACACACACACACACACACACACACACACACACACACACACACACACACACACACACACACACACACACACACACACACACACACACACACACTCCTGAGCTGAAAGGGTTACATCTGTTTGTGTGTCTCAGCCTTGATTCGTCCGTCACCTGCAGAGCGTGGGTTCGATTCTCAGACAGGAATGAGGGTTCTGAGGATATGTTTACTTGCTGAGGGAGGCTGAGGGAGACGCAGGTTTAGCCAGCCACTGTGAACCTCAGATGAACCCCTTCGAGCGTACGAGACAAGGATAGCACCCAACAGAACCCCCTATGCCACACAGGATACGCAACCATCCACTTAAAAATCCATGTCCCTAAATTTTTAGTTGTAGGTACAAACAGACTGAGACGAAAAAACAAAAAGAAGCCAAAATTGTCTCTTGAATCCGTAACAACATACTATTTTATTGCGCTAACTTCCAGGTGACTTTATTGGCTCAGGGCTGACTTCCGGAGTAGGGGGTAATGAAAAATCCTACTTGATCGTAAAAACCGATCTCCCAAGCTGAATAAAATCGTCTGGAGGTAGGAAGAATACTCAGATAGACAGAAAGACAGACAGACAGATTGACAGACTGATAGACAGACAGGTAGAAAAGAGATATACATTATGGGTAAACAAAGTCGAATGCAATGCCTATCAATTCCTGTGAAAAACTTATTTAAAAAATGAAAACGAAAGAAAGAAAAATAAACTGACTCCTCCAGTAAGTTATTCACCACAATATGTGTTGGTGAAAAATTTACCAGACATGATTTTCTTTTTCAAACGCAAATAACTTCACGATTTCCAAGTAAAAAGGAAAACGTAAAAAAGTTGTATATATTCCCTTTCATCCACAACAAACTGTATCAATTCCCAGTAAAAAAAAGTTAAAAAAAAAGTAAAAATAAATAAATAAATAAATGCATGATAAATCTGAAACAGTAAAAGTGATGCATTTCCTCTTTTACTCCGAATGAAACTTTATGAATTCCAGGTAATGAAAAAAAAATACAGTTGCACCTGTGGTTTGCTTTCGTGACAGTGAGAGTTTAATTACTTTTTTTTACATTATTCTTTTTCCATGATTCTTTTTACGTTTCGCAAGTTGTGGCCGAGGAACGTAAAATAAAATGATTTACAGCCAGCGAGGGGTAAAGAATGACTGTCTAGCTTGATACAGGATACTATTAAATGTCGTGATATAGGATGACTGTGTATTGATATTTTATCTCTAGGCACTGGAGAGGGACGCCTTCATGTAGTGGCATTGATATATAACCACGCGGATCAACTGCCTGGCTATGAACGTCCCTCATCTCTCTATCCCCCCCACGAGGAAGACTGCAGGACGACTTCCCTTGCCCTTCCTCTTGCCCTTCCTCTCTTGATAAATGTCCCTCTGATGGCATGTGCCTGGGACCCACTCCAGTCAAGGATGGGTAGTTTATCCGGCCTGTATGCTCTGGTTAGTGTGTTTGTCGTGTTTGTGTGTTTGCTGTGGTTACCTCCGTTTTGTCTGTTGTGTGTTGTGTCTGACTTGATTGTGTTGTACTGTTTTTTTTTTTTTTTTTTTTTTTTTTTTTTTTTTATGCGAGGAAGAAGGAACCAAAGGCCATGAGCCCGCAGTAACAGTTCCCTCCAAGAGAAAAACAAAATACAATAGAGAGCCAAATTCAAGATCCAATCATTTTGAGATGCCTGGACACACTACGTTTGAAAGACTGGAGATCATAGGCAGGAGGAAATACAGACAGAGGGAGACAGTTCCAGAGCTGACCTGTTGCATAAATGAAAGACTGGGAGTAACGGTTAACTCTTGCATTAGAGAGTTGGACAGAAAAGGGATGAGAGTTTGCTGCCAGACGGGTGCTACGCGCCCGTCGTAGAGGTGGAGGAATGCAAGCAGACAGTTCAGAGGAGCAGTGACCATTAAAGTAGCGATAGAAAAGAGATAAAGATGCAACAGTGCGGCGAAGAGACAGAGGTTGAAGGGAGTCAGTAAGAGGAGGAGAGTTAATGAGACGAAAAGCCTTTGACTCCACCCTATTGAGAAGAGCTGTATGTGGGGAGCCTCCCACACATGAGAGTTGTACTCCACACAGGGGCGGATCAAACCCCTGTACAGAGTCAACAATTGTGCAGGGGTAAAGAAAGAGCGGAGTCGGCTTAGCACACCCAATCTCTTGGAAGCAGATTTTACAAGAGATGTAATATGATCTTTCCAAGATAAGTCCTGAGTAAATGAAACCCCAAGCATGTTCAAGGATGATGCAGGATTAATCTGAATATTATTAAACATTAGTGGGTATACCTGTGGAAGATTTTGTCGGGTTGATAGGTGTAAGAACTGAGTCTTAGATGCATTAAAGACAACCATATTATTTTTACCCCAGTCAGAGATATGAGCCAAGTCAGACATTAGGTGTGCCAGCCTCATCCCTTGTTTCTTGAAGTAACTGTTGAGATGGGCGTTGCGGGAACCGAATGGAAAGATGAAGGGTGGAGTCATCAGCGTATGAGTGGATAGGGTTAGATGTACAGCTTAGAAGATCATTGATGAATAAAAGGAAGAGAGTTGGTGATAGGACAGAGCCCTGAGGAACACCACTGTTGATAGATCTAGGAGAAGAACGATGGCCGTCTACGACAGCGGCTATAGAACGACCAGAAATGAAGCTAGCGATGAAGGCACAGATAGAAGGATAGAAACCGTAATAGGGCAGTTTGGAAATTAAAGATTTATGCCAGACTCAATCGAAAGCCTTTGAGATGTCAAGTGCAATGGCAAAGCTTTCGCCAAAGTCCCGAAAGGAGGATGACCAGGAGTCTGAAAGGTAGGTGAGAAGATCGCCAGTGGAGCGTCCCTGACGGAACCCATGCTGACGATCGGAAACAAGGTTGTGATAGGAAAGATGCCTTAAAAATTTTTGTTAAGAATTGACTCGAAAACTTTTGAAATACAGGACGTTAAAGCAATTGGACGATAGTTGGAGGGTTGGGAGTGGTCACCCTTCTTTGGGACTGGCTGAATGAGAGCAAACTTCCAGCAAGAAGGAAAGGTACAAGTTGACAGACAAAGGCGAAATAGTTTGCCTAGGCAGGGTGTAAGCACAGAAGCACAGTTTTTGAGAACAACAGGAGGGACTCCATCAGGCCCATATGCCTTGTTAGTACTGAGGCCAGTAATGGCAGAAAATACATCAACTGAAGAAATTTTAATGTCAGCCATGAGGAAGTCAGAGGGGGGAAGTGATGGAGGAACAGCACCGGAATCGTCTAAGGTGGAATTGGAGGAGAAAGTCTGTGCGAAGAGATCTGCTTTATCAGTAGAAGAAACAGCTACAGAACCATCAGAGTAGAAAAGAGGAGGGAAGGATGATGAGGTAAAGTTGTTAGAAAGATTTTGGCAAGGTGCCAGAAGGAGCGAGAAGAATTCGAGTTGGAGAGTTGAGAGCATTTAGTATGGATGAAATTATTTTTAGTAGAGCGAAGAGACAGACTTAGCACGATTCCGGGCAGAAACGTAAAGATTATGTGATTCAGGGGTGGGTTGGCTCCAGGCACCTTTTGTAGGCCTTCTCCCTTGTTGCGGACAGCATTAGAACAAGCGTGATTAAACCAAGGCTTTCTTGAGTTAGTCAAAGGATATGAGAAAGGAATGTATGCTTCCATGCCCGAGAGAATAACCTCCGTAATGCGTTAAGGCACACTCAGATGGCTCACGGCCATGGAAGCAATAATCATTCCAGGGAAAATCAAAGAAGTACTGCCTGAGGGCCTCCCAGTCCGCAGCTCCAAAATGCCAGAGACGACGTTTCCCCTGGAGGGTCCGCAGGCCGTACTGGAGCGATAGGACAGGTTAAGGTAATAAGGTTGTGATCGGAGGAGCCCAACGGAGAGAAAAGATTAACAGAGTAAGCAGAAGGATTAGTTGTGAGGAAGAGGTCAAGTATGTTGGAGCTCTCTCCAAGGCGGTCAGGGATACGGGTAGGGTGCTGTACAAGCTGCTCTAGGTCATTAAGGATAGAAAAGATGATGTAGGCTTGTTCACCAGGTGGATCCGTGAAAGGAGAGGAGAGCCAAAGGTGGTGGTGGAACATTGAAATCTCCAAGAATGGAGATTTCAGAGAAAGGAGAAATGGACAGAATGTGTTCCATCGTAGAAGTAAGATAGTCGAAGAATTTTTGATAGTCAGTAGAATTAGGGATAAGTAAACAGCACAGATATATTTAGTCAGAGAATGACAGGAAAGCCGAAGCCAGAGAGTGGAGAATTCAGAAGAATCAAGTTCAGGAACACGAGAGCAAGATAAGTCGTTGCGTATGTATACACAACAGCCACCTTTGGCTTTGAAATGAGTATAGAGAAAGTAGGAGGATACAGAAAAGGGTTTGCTGTCAGTTGCCTCAGACAGCTGAGTCTCCGTTAGAAAAAGAAGGTGAGGTTTAGAGGAGGAGAGGTGGTGCTCAACAGAGCGAAAGTTAGATGAAAGGCCGCGAATGTTGCAGAAATGAAGAAGAAGAGAGTCAGACAGTGGTTCCAGGCACCTCGAGTCGTCACCGGGAGAGGGGCAGATGGCGGGGGCATTTATGGTCCCCCCCCCTGGGGACTCCGAGGCTGGGTGAATCAACGCCATTTTTGGTTAATTTTGAATAGGAAGTGTAGTGTGTACTGTGCATGTAGTTTGGTGAAGATAGATAGAGAAATTTGTACTGGAGAGCATGCTGGCCTACTCTCTGTGTAACTGAGACACTGAAAAAGTTCAGCAAAGGGGAATGGTCAGGAACTAGTCCTGAGGGCTGATGAAACGGGAGCTCCAGCACTCCCTGTCATCAGCTTTCCATCCACCTCGGGAGTACTGCCCTGCTCGACTGGTGCTTGGTCTTGTTGTTTCATTTAGCTTGTTTGTTTGTTTTTTGGCTTCCGTTTATCCTTACCGGTATGTGTCTTGTGTTTTTCTGTTCCAATTGTCGTGTTTGCTTTGCAGTCTTCATGTTTTCTACTCTCTAATTCTAGTGCTTGGTCAGATTTGTCTCCTGCGTGACTAGATATGGATGTTTTGTTTATTTTTATTTGCCTGGTTGGTTCTCCTATTTGTCTTCTGCATTGTTTTAGTTCTTGGTTGATTTTTTCACTGAGTCTAGATCTGGATATCTTGTTTATTTTCATCTGTCTGGTTCTGTTTACTGTTTTCTGCTTTGTGTTTGTCCCTGGTTAGGTTATTTACTGTGTGTCTAGATCAGGATGCCTTGTTTACTTTCACCTGTTTGTTTGGTTCCGTTTACTGTTTTCCGCAATTAGTGCCTGGTCAGATTTCTTACTATGCGTCTAGATCTGGATGCCTTGTTTATTTTCTGTCTGTTTGGCCCTGTTTACTGTTTTCTGCTTTGTGTCTGTGTGCTGCCCCCACCCCCAGTGTCAGTGATAAATGGATGGCTGTGATGGGATGGGATTAGGCTTGGTTCACTCAACGCCAAGGCAACGCAGCCCTAAGGCTTCTCGTATTCCCTACGACTGTTTCTTGTTTGGCGTGTTTATGCATGCCGTGTTTGTGTTTGCTGTGTTTGTATTTGCCGTGTTTGTGTTTGCCGTGCTTGATTCATATTTAGTGCTTGTTTTCGTGTTAGATTTCTTTGCTGTTTGTCTTCTTTGTTTCCTGTTGTTTAGTGTTTATTTTCGTGTTAGATTTCTTTGCTGTTTGCCGTGTTTGTTTCTTGTTGTTTTAGTGTTTGTTTTCGTGTTAAATTTCTTTGCTGTTTGCCGTGTTTGATTCCTATTGTTTAGTGTTTGTTTTCGAGTTAGATTTTTTTGTTTACTGTTTGCGTGTCTGCTTCGTCTTGTTCAGTGTTTGTTTTTAGTGTCTGAGTTCACTGCTGTTTGCCGTGTTTGCTTCATACTGTTTTTTTTTTTTTGCTAGAGTTGTTTGTCGTTTCGTTAGACTGGGTACCCTTTTTGTTCATGTTTGCCCTCGTTGGGTTTGATTGTCATCTCTTTCCTGGATTTGCTTAATTTCGTTTATTTTTTTACTGTTCTGTTCGTTGTTTGGTGAGATCGAGTTGCCTTTTGGTACATCCGTTTGTCTTCCTGCTGTCTGTCTGTTACCACCTGTTTGCCGTGTTTGCCTGGTCCAGCTAAGTGATTGTCACGTTCTTTATTTTGCGGTGTTTTGTCATTTATTTATAATTGTTTTTGGTGCTTATGTAGATCTGGTTATTCGTCATCTCACTCTTACTTCTCTCCAGTCACTCTTTCCTCTGTCCAGGCTCTCTTACTTTTCTCCAGTAACTCATACCTCTCTCCAGTCACTCTTGCCTCTCTCTCCACTCACTATTACCTCTCTCTCCACTCACCCTTACCTTTCCCCAGTCGTTCTTTCCACTCTCCAGTCACTCTTACTTCTCTTCAGTCACTCTTTTCTCTCTCCCGCCGCCCTTTCTTTCCCCATTCCCTCACTCTGGTTTCCTCGCTCGACTCACTTCACTCTGAAAAGTCGAGCGAAGCTACATACGATCAAGGTTTTTATTCCATCCTATTTCTCCTTTGCTACCAACACTTTCCCTCTCCATACTCTTCTTTCCTTGGCAGTTTTCTTTCCCTGCTCTCCCTGTTTTTCCCTCCCTCCTCTCTATCTTCACCCTTATCCTCTCTATCAGTTCTCCCCACCATCCCTAGCTTCACCCTGATTCTCATTTTCTTCCACCCTCCCTCTCTCTCTCTCTCTCTCTCTCTCTCTCTCTCTCTCTAACTAGACTGATATAATAAATGATTATTGCCATACATTATCTTGCTGGTTATGTGATGAAAAGTTAATTACAGCTACTCTCTCTCTCTCTCTCTCTCTCTCTCTCTCTCTCTCTCTCTCTATCCCCCTCAGGTTCACTTCACACTCAAGCGTCGACCGAAGCTGCTCATGATCAAGCTCTTCATTCCCTCCTTCCTACTCTTGGTGGTCGGCTACCTCACGCTCTACATACCCAGGCATCTCGTACAGGTGGGTGCAGGTGGGTTAGGTGGGTGTAAGTGGGTTGGGTAAACAAAGGGTGTAGATGAAAGAAAATTGTAATAGATGTGTGACAGCTGGAAGGTTAGGTGGGTAAAAGTGAGTTTGGTGAGTGTGGTGGTTAACTGGGGATGCATGCATTAGGTGAGTGTGTGTGTCAGGTACGGTACGTGTAGGTGGCAGCTTAGTGTAGGTGGAAGATGGTAGGTGGGCGTGAGTGGTTGGTAGCAGAAAGGTGTGTAGATGGTAGGTGGGTGTACGTGGGTTAGGTGGGTGTAAGTTTCTGGTTAGTCTTGATGATAGGTAGATGCATGTAGGTGGAAGGTGGATATAGGTGGCGGGCTAGTGTAGGTGGTAAGTGGATGTAGGTGGGAAATAAAGAACAAATATTCCAAAGTGTTTACAGATGAGTCAAAAAGGAAAAAAGTGAGAGGGGGGCAGCAGTGTCGTAAGGAGAGAAAAAAATTAAATAGGTAAAAGAAACTAAAAACATTCATTTTTTTTTTTTTACAAGAAGAGGTACTGAAAAATTTACCAGGTGTCGCCTCCCTCTTCACCTTAATTAAACGTTCGCTTTGAGCATACCTTTTTCATCTTTTTTTTCTTTTTTAGACTTTTTTTCTTTTCCTTAGTGAGCATTCCAAACTTTTCCACTAACCAAAAAAGTGAAGATAAAGACTGTACGTATTTCCGTCAGCATTTCTCCAAACTCACTCACTTTCTCTCTCTCTCTCTCTCTCTCTCTCTCTCTCTCTCCCGGCAACCACATATGTTTCCCCTCAGCTATCAGAAAAAGAAAAATCATAATATTTTTCTGATTCGCTATAAATTCAAAGTTTATCGTGTATTCCACTTTCGATTTACGTTTTTCTCTCGCTTTGCGTCCATTTTTTTTTCTTCACTCTAAATGCTGTTTTTAGTCATTCATTTTTTTTTCAGTCGGTCTATCTATCTATCAGTCTATTTCTTTATCTGTCTATCTATCTACTAAACAATGAATCAATGTCTGTCTATCTCTATTTATGTCTATCTATCTCTATCTGCCTGTCTGTGTGTCTGTCAGTATTTTTGTATCAATCAGTCAATTTGTCAATCAATCAATGTATCTATCTACCTATCTATCTATCTATCTATTATTTATCCATCTATCTGCTTTTTGCCCTATGTCCCCCCTGTCCACTGCCATCAAGCTGACCTTTCTCCAACTCATACCTCCCTCTCTCTTATTTCCTCTCGCCTATCATTAACCCCTTCCCTACGATGGCGTATTTATTATTATTCTTGATATTTCCAGACGATTTTACTCAGTCTTGGAAGGAGATCTCGTAGTGGAGAGAGAGAGAGAGAGAGAGAGAGAGAGAGAGAGAGAGAGAGAGAGAGAGAGAGAGAGAGAGAGAGAGAGAATGAACGCTCTTAGTTAATTAGTTAAGTTTAGGCTGCCATTATTACTTAGTCTGTTAATCCTCTCTCTCTCTCTCTCTCTCTCTCTCTCTCTCTCCCTAATTGCTTTCCTTCTCACTTTTTTCACTTCATTATATTATCCTCAAACTCATCAAGATAATCGATTTTATTCACGACTTTTGGTGACATTATTTTCTCATTACTCCCTCCCTATTTTATCATCTCATTATCCTGCTTCATCTCCTCCTCCTCCATGCTCAATTTTCTTTCATATTCTTATTTTCTTTTCTTTTTTTTCTTTTTTTAGTGATTGGGAAATGATGTGGTTAGATATTCTTCATTTTTTCCTTCACTACGTCTCCTTTAAGAAAATTGACTTGAAGAAAAAATAATTACATCACGGGGTTGATAAAGTTGATTCCAATTTCTCTCTCTCTCTCTCTCTCTCTCTCTCTCTCTCTCTCTCTCTCTCTCTCTCTCAATATTCCCATTTCCTCCTCTTACCTCTCTCTCTTTCCCTCGTTCCTTTAACTCTCCCCTTTTCTCCATCCACCTATCCATCCCTCCATCCATCCATCTATCTATCTATCAATCCATCCATCCATCTATCTATCTGTCTATCAATCTGTCTGTTTGCCATTATCCCCATAGTCCCTCTCGTTCCCCATTAATCAAGTTCGCATCCCCTTGACCTCCTCTCGCACCTCTGACGCCAATACCACACGACTAACCACACATCCTGTTCTCCCCCCCTCAGGCTCGATTAGTGCTTAGCCTGACCACCAAGCTCGTCCTCTACACACTCTTCAGCCAGGCGTCATCCTCCCTCCCCAGCACCGCCTACGTCAAGCTCATCGACATCTGGTTCTTCTTCAGTATCTGTACCCTGTTCTTCATCATACTGGTGCACGTGTTGGTGGAGCATCTGCCACAGCTCAAGGAAGGAAAGGATGGAGGGAAGGTTGGAAGGAAGGACGGTGCTGTAGGGGTGGAGGGGAAGGCTAGAAGGGAAAGTCTTGGAGGGAAAGTTATGGCTTGGGAAGGAAGGATAGCAGGAAGTGGAGGTATGGTTAGGGCGTGGGAGGGAAAGAGAAGTGCGTCTGGAGGAGGAAAACATGTGGGAGGGAAACCTGGAGAGACAGAGGGTTTGAGAGGAGCTTGGAGTGGAAAGGAAGGAATATCTGAAGGAGGAGGTGGGGGTGATGCAAGAGAGATGGTGAGAGGAATGGACGACGTGGGTAATGAAAGAGGTGTGATGAGAGAGACGGCGGAAAATAGAGAAGGCGTGGGACAGATGATAAATGTTTGGGAGGAAGCAGGTAATAAGGTCACAGCAGGGGATACAACGGGCATGGCAGGGCAAGACGAAGACGGGGAAGGGCAAGGAAGGGCAAGTGATGAAGTCAAGGAGGCACAGATCGGAGTATGGGAGGTGAGAGATGAGGGCATGAAAGAACAGCTCACCTCAGAGGGAAACAAACAACATATTGTCACGCCAGGCTGCGACGAGCTCCAGCCAGGTCAGGAGCAATGGAGGTCAGGGCAGGTCAGAGGAAGGGAAGGTGGGTCAGGGCAGGTCAAAAAATGGAGAAGGAAGTCAGGGCAGGTCAGAACATGGGAGGAGAAGACAGGGGAGGTCAAGGGATGGGATGGAAGGTCAGGACAGGTCAGGGGATGGAAGTGGAAATCACTGGGGGTAAGGGCAAGGACGGTGAGGCTCGAGGTGACGGCGGACTGGCTGGTGAACGTGGTGAGGCTGGTGGTGGTGCCCCTGGGGACGGCTGTGTTTCTGGCCTTCTACTGGTCTGCACTGGCGGATTAACGCAAGGTTTTTACGGCAAATGCCCCAGATCCCCCTTCATTCTGAGGGGGACCCACAAAAACTGCAGTATATACATTTCAAGCTAGAGGGTGGTATCTCCGTTTGGGACAGCAGGCATTGAAGAGGAGAATGCACTTGCTCCTGATCCCATGTGTCCTAGCCGCTCCAGGGCCTTCTGTACCACTGCCTGGGTCATCCGTGTCTTGGGTGGGACACAGTTGTTCGAGATATTGTCTCCGAAGTCAAAGGATTCGAACGAGGGCGTGTGTGAACTTGGCACGATGCAAGGGAGAGAAGAACCTATGCTCTACAGTGAAGTGCAATTTATCATTTTTGGCATTAAAAGTACATAAGCAGAATTCATCAAGTACATACTTAATTTCCATGACAAATAACAGAATGATGTATGAAATGTGGGCACTAAAGAACGGAATTATTTGTAACACTGCTGTATCTATGTAACACTACACTTGTTATAGTGTGTTGTACATGTCTGGATGTTAGAACATCCACTTTTTGTGACAAAGTAGGGCACTTGGATGTTTTTACGTGAATGTTACATAATTAATTATTCAATAAATATTCCCGTATGGTGGCTTTCATTACATGCAAGGGGCAACGAAGCGAATGTAGCTGATAACGAGTGAATGTTACTATTTCCTTCAATTTCCTTCATCTACTGTGTGACAGATGTACAGGGTGTCCAGAAAGTGAAATTTTAGGAGGCTATTCTTTGGCTAGTGTTGATTTTTAAAAATCCTACATAAATATGGGTACAGTTCTCAGCAGCCTACTCTTATCTCTTATCTTTTGCCTTTCTCTCTCACCCTATCTTTCATAATTATTATCTTTCTATAACATCTGACCTTCACTATCTCTTATTTCCCATCTCCCCCATCCTAGATACACCATTAACATCTCCATCACTTCCCTCATCCTAAATACACCACTACATCTCCATCATTTCCCCCATGCTAAATACACCACTACATCTCCATATTTTCTCCTTTAATCTTCATCATTTCCCTCATCCTAAATACACCATTACATCTCCAACACATCGACCCAGGAACTGACATGACCCGACATTTCCCCTGCAAGGTGGAGGCAACTCTTGACCTGGCTCGGGAGAAATTGCAGCAGCTCGTAACTCAACAGATGTCAAGTGTTTTTGCAGACGGGGCCTCTCGGGTGATTTCTTCGGCAAACGACTGGTCCGTGGTACTGAAATTTCGTCCTTTATCACGCTTAGATTATAATGACTTCCCTCCTCCTGGTACGTGACACTGAATTATATTGCCTTTTCCGTGGTCGAACTATTGGACTCTTAACGACTCTTCCAGCGAATTAAATTTTGTCTCTAGCATCAGAATATCACACTCATAATCCTCAGACAACACGACTTCCCTTATCCTGGTAATTAAAACTGAATTATACTGCCTTTTCTATGCTCAGTTTATCAGATTTTAACTCC
Organism: Coenobita brevimanus; assembly: GCF_032717465.1. Classification (NCBI taxonomy): domain Eukaryota; kingdom Metazoa; phylum Arthropoda; class Malacostraca; order Decapoda; family Coenobitidae; genus Coenobita; species Coenobita brevimanus. Next base: position 44,299,487 of record NC_137003.1, on the reverse strand, counting down.
TCTTGCAGCGAACTGTTCCTTAGCATTGAAATATCATCCGCATCATGTTCAGATATATGATTTCCATTCTCTACGTGACACAGAACTACACTGATTTTTTTCATGCTCAACTAGTCGATTGTAACTCCTTCAGCAGTTGTTCATAATACTTAAACTGTACTTATACCACACTCATATCTGACATGTCTTCTCTTGCGATGGATTTGTCCTTAACACTAATCATCCTTAGACGCTTAATTTTAACTCATGCCGAGGTTCTCTCTTGTTTTGAAAAACAGAACTAAAACTGTATCCTTTCTCTTACAGGATACTTAAACTTACTTCTTTAATTTAAAAGAAGGTGAAAAAGTTGACATTTTCGATAAAAACTTCCACAGAAACTTTCCTAATTTCAGCGGAAGTAAAAAAGAAAAAATCCTTCTTCTTTATAGTCCTTTTTCCAATTTTCCTCCTACATGACAGAAAACGTGACCCAGGCAAGGGAAGTGTTGAGGGGTAACTTTTTAAAAAGGGTCATAAACTCCATGTGGGTAAACTTTTGAAGGTTAAAGAAAAAGTTTTATTGATGCTGAGGTTACCATGCACCTGAGAGAGGCTGAACGATTGAGAAAATAATTTAAAAATATGAAAAATGTCTACACTAATTAAGAACACACACACACACACACACACACACACACACACACACACACACACACACACACACACACACACACACACACACACACTTTCCTTTCCTGTGGTGAGTAACAAAGCTAACTCCTCACAGCTGCTGCAGTCCCCCCTCCCTCTCCTTCTTCCCCCTCCTCCCCCTCTCTCTCCTCCCCTCACCCTCTCCCATACTTCTCCTCGTTCTTCCTCCTCTCCCTCTCTCCTGTCCTCTTTCCTCCTCCTCCCCTCACCTTACCCCTACTCTTCTCTCCCCTTTTCCTCCCACCTCTCTCGTTCCCCTGCCTTCTTGCCCTCTCTCCCCTTTCCTCTCCCCTCCCAGGTCTCTCCTCGTCCTCTCTTCTCTTCCCCTCATTCTTCTATCCTCTCCTCCGCTATCCCATCCTTCTCTCTCCTCTCCCCTCTTCCTCTATCCCTTTGCCTTCCCTCATGTCCCCCTCATCTTTCTTTTTTTTCTCTCTCCTCTCGCCCCTCTTCCTCCTTCTCCTCTTCTTCCGTATCCTGTCCCTCTCTCCTCTCTCGTTTCCTGCCCCTTTCCTCCCTTCCTCTCCCCTCTCGACTCCTTTTCTCCCCCTCCCCTCATTTCTGCACTCCCACGCACAGACGCACCAGCACACACACACACGTTCAGACAAGCTCTCTCTCTCTCTCTCTCTCTCTCTCTCTCTCTCTCTCTCTCTCTCTCTCTCACACACACACACACACACACACACACACACACACACACATCTTCCTATCAATTTATCTACATAAATGCATGCATGTATATACACGTATGTTGGTATGTATGTATGTAGGTACGAGTATGTATGTGTGAATAAGTACATGCATACATTCACACAAAAAATATGTAGTCAAAAGCAATTACATTCATTCACTCTTCACAAACATATGTAGGATGAAGATATGTAACAAAAACCAACATATTTTTCACCTATTCATCCTGATCGGTACTTTTCTAAGATAAACTTACGTAGGGTTAGCAACACAGAAGAAGGTCCAACAAGTGAGAAATGTAATGGAGATTGTGATAAATGATTGTTTGTAAATGTATGGTTTTGTGTGTGTGTGTGTGTGTGTGTGTGTGTGTGTGTGTGTGTGTGTGTGTGTGTGTGTGTGATAGAGTGCCATGTAGATATATCATCATTATAACCCTGCTTCCCTCAAAAACCTTTCCCACCCAAACACACACCAGCAACATACTGAACAAGGAACAGGAAGTCTCACATCAACAAGTAAACCACGCCCTCACGCAAGCATCATTAAGAATGCACATAAAAAAGAGAAAATCACATATGTCTCTGCGCACACACACACACACACACACACACACACACACACACACACACACATACATGAATTGTTACACCCCTCCTCCTCCTCCTCCTTTTCCCCCTTGCCGTCCACTCCCCTTTTCTTCCCCCCTCTCATTTCTCTTTCTCTCCCCATCCTCTCTCTTTCTTCTTTCCCCCTATCCTCTCCTCTTCTTCTCTCCTATCTCCTTTTCCTTTCCCCCGCCTGTCCTTTTCTCTTCTCCTCTTTCCTCTTACTCATTTCCTTCTATCTCTTTTCCTACTCCCTCCTCTCCCTACCCTTCTCCCTCCTCACCATGTCTCTTCTCCTCACCCTTTGCCGTTCACCCTCCCATCCTCTCCCTTTACCCCCTTCCCGAACAGTCCATTCTCGCTCTCCATCTCCATTCCAGCACCCATCTGGCACAATGCATATTCATGGTGCGTCTCCTCTCCACCTAACTTACACTAATGCACCGAAATGAAACTGTTGTTCTCATCTCTCGCTGTTTCAATTTCCAACATTTCCTATTTGTGAGTTTCAGAGGATCAGGGAAGCAGTATTTCGTTGCGTCAGTAAGTCGCAAAGCTCCAGGCATCACGGCATTCACAAACTTTCAGGCACTGAGACCTTTGTTGTGCCGGATAGGAATAATAATAGTAGTTGTAGCAGAGAAAGTAGCAGTAGCAGTAGCAGTAGTGGTAGTAGTAGCAGATGCAGTAGTAATTGTGGTTCTACGTTAATATGAAAATACGAACCCGGTGGAGTGCAGGCTGAAGTAGCCCTTTTCCTGCAGTCCACCATCCTCCTTTTGGAGGACAGGGAGGTAACTCCAGCGCCTTCAAATGGTGCTCCACCAAACTCATGCATGTGTGTGTGTGTGTGTGTGTGTGTGTGTGTGTGGAAAAGGAGAGAAGACAAAGAACAAAGCTGAGAGAGAAGATAGGAGAGTAAGTTACCACCCTCGTGGGAAGAGCAGTCGTCACTGGCAGTAGCATTCCTTTATGTGACTGGTAGATTTCGTGACACTACGTCGTTAGTGAATTATTCTGCACATTACAATCTAATGTCCTCCTGTACATTTCTGATGCAACACTATATCGATAGCAAGATGACGTAAACAATGTTAGAAAACGTTTAGGCGTGATGTGCAAAATAAATCGGTTGGGAAGATGCGACGTGAAGCCTCTTATGCTACCTGAAATAAGGCTCTAAATAAAGGCAGAAGTGCCTCGAATTTCTCAGTCGAGGTCACCCAAACAGAACGCGGCGGCGGACAAGAAACAGTTTATATGGGCAGACAGAATATCACTTCCCTCATGCGGACACTCTCACTAGGCAGTTTCAGCACGGCACCAAATGTCAACAAACGCACGTGGTTCTTGAAATTGAAGTAAATAGAGCCACGTGACCGCTGTGATGCATGACTATATAACTACTGAAACGTATAAAACCCGCCAATGTGACCACCGTGGTGACTCAAGGCTAACCCCACTCAGGCCAGTCTATGTCAACTGTTATTTTTTATTCTGCATCGAAACTGCCAAAACCTATGGATATATATTGCTACTGACCATTAATATTAAAAAAAGAGGGACTGCCACACACGGCTCTTTGAAACAGGTGATGTCAAAGGCTTCACTCCTCCCCCACTAACTCCTTTGCATAAAAAGTAGATGGATGGACTAATTTCTCTCGAGGCCCTAGGCGTGTGAAAAGTTTAGGTTATTAGAGAGTCCTTCTAGGAAAGAATGATAAAAAAGCAGGTATGAAAGGCCGATATTTCTCTCGAAGCCCCAGACCTGTAAAACATTAAATGCCTGCAGCTATCCATTAAAAAAAAAAAAAAAAAAAAAGTGCAGGTAATAAATACATACCACCAGTACTTTCTTCGGTGGTAATATTGACCAAGGAGCGGGTCCAATATTTACCTAATCCCAAAATGGCGCACAAAGAAGTGGAAAAAGCAATGACACCGAAGCTCCCACCTGTTCGCGAGACCAAAGTAAAATGGGGTTATTGCAACGCGGGTCAATGGTACTTCATCACACATGCGTAACACAGACACGCCATGAATGTGACGCAGGGGACCATAGAAGAGGGTGATGGACGAGGGTACGCTGGATCGCTGTAATGGATCCCGGTGAATGGGTGGCCAGGATATTGTAAACAGAGTAGAGATTCCAGGGATCGTGTTTACAAAGGACTCTAACCAATTTTTTTTACGGTAAGCAAACATGGTGGAGTTTAGAAGGGAGAAAGGTTACTAGTGAAGACCCCCACGTCGAAAGGTGTGTGTGTGTGTGCCAAATCTGTCAGTACTACCTGCCATATAATATCCACATTCATTTTGTGTGTGTGTGTGTGTGTGTGTGTGTGTGTGTGTGTGTGTGTGTGTGTTTCCACGTCATCATTGTCTCGTTTGTCTGTGTGATGCTAGGTAGCTGAAGGTATCAAGATCTATCTATCTATCTATATACTTAGGCTGCTTCCCTCAAAGAAAGGGAGGTAGCCGAGACAGGACGACACACTCCCCATTTACTCATCCATTCAAACACATTCATTCGCATCTTAGCCCCAAAGGGGAGAACGGACAGATCCTCACCGCACCACACCGCGCAATTGTCAAGTGGTCAATGCAATCAGTGACATCCGCAGCAGGGCCCGACAGCAGAGCTGGTTTACCCCTGCCACATCATAACAGACCCATCCCCTTACCCGCACCTGACCTGACTAGCTGATCAGACCAAATGCGGGAGAATATCCCCTCAGGGCTGCGTCATCACTTATTCACAATTTCTCTCCATTTATTTCTGTCACGCACAGCCACTCTTCCTTGCTCAACAGACATCCCTCTCGCATCCAGCGCTCTCTTCACACTGTCTATCCATCCTATTCGTGGTCTTCCTCTAAGCCTTACACCTCTCACATCAGATTTAGTTATCTTTTTCACCAATCGCTCATTATCCATTCTCTCCACATGCCCGAACCATCGCAACACCCTCTGATAAAAGCATAAATGCCTTTTTCTTATACCGTACTGTACAGTTGTCATCCACACTTCTTATTAAAGAATTCTGACCTAAACATACAGCCTTATAAAGCTGTCTTATTCTTTTTTTTTTTTTTTTTTTTTATGCGAGGAAGAAGGAACCAAAGGCCATGAGCCCACAGTAACAGTTTCCTCCAATAGAAAAACAAAATACAATAGAGAGCCAAATTCAAGATCCACTGAGTTACGAGAAATAGGTTGCAAAAGGACGAAAATCTCTGCCATGTTAATGTTAGACGAACTATAATCAAATATTAGGAATCAAAAAGGGCGAAAACCTCTGCTAATTTAGAGATGGAAGAACCATAGTGAAATTTTAAATTAAAGGAAAGAAAATCTGTCAAACTAAAGTGGACGAAACATATCAAACTTAAACGGACTAAAATCTGTCACAAAACATCGTACTGGAAGAGCGAAAAGTATCGATTTCCTCCTCCCACATTTAGATACGAAATACATGGCAGTGACGCAGAAATGAACGCTCACTTTTCATATTTCCACGCCCTATTTTTTTTTTTTAACACGAAAATAACAGAGGAAAAAGAATAGCAGTGCCCCCTAAAAAAAAAAAAGGAAGCAGCATTCATAAAGGTAGTCTCTGGAAAAATTCAGGTAAAGGCTGAAACGCGCTATTTCACTTCAGAGAGAGAGAGAGAGAGAGAGAGAGAGAGACTAGTTACCAGCCTCCCGGTGTAAATTTCGTGTAGTCGGTATATCACACGCATGGTTATGTCTGTGGGACTTGCCCCTCCCCCCCTTCTCTCTCTCTCTCTCTCTCTGCTGTTGTGGTAACTGCAGGTGGTTGTGGTAGCTGTGGTAGTTGTGATGTTTGTAGGAGGTATGGTAGTTGTGGTGGTTACTGTGGCTGTGGTTGAGGTAGATGTGATTGTGGTAGGTTTGGTGATGGCTGTGGTGGCTGTGGTGGTTGTGATAGGTGGTAGTGTAGCTTTTTTTTTTGTGTGTGTGTGTGTGTTAAGGTAGTTGCAGTGGGTGTGTTAGCTGTAAGGATGGTTGCGGTAGTTGTAGTGGTTATCGTAGTTGCAGTGGTTGTGGCAGCTGTGGCAGGAACTAGATAGGGTAATTTCCACATGCATTTATTCGCATGTGACTGTGATTGTGTTTGTAATGAGATGGGTGTTTTGGACGGTAGCGCTGACGCAATAAAAGGTACTCTCTATTTAGATGGCCCGTTATATGTGCGTGCAATATACTGTTCTCTCCATCTACAGGATCACTGATGTTCAAAATTAATTTTTTTTTCGTGTATAGGTATTCTTTGGGTGCTGTCTGTGTTCTGTTCCTGAGTTCTGTTGTGTTCTGTGGATGAAATAAACTGTGCTCTCCATCTACTTTATTTATTTATTATCTTCGTGTACAGGAGTGAATGGAGAATGAGAGACTGACTAGGAGGGTGTGTCTGTTTCTTATATATCAAGTAAGTTCTTTCTTCGTCAAATTCAAAGCCAGAGATTATGAGAATTCTCGGTGCACTGAGCCTTGGAGTTCGATAACTTTTTATATCTTTCCCCTGTTTAGCAATTGACTCTTCATGTGCTGTACTTCACTCCTACCATTTTTTTTTTTTTTTGTTACGAGTGTGCGTGAGATCAGTGTGTTATTTGGTGTCATGTGAGGGTAGTGTTCTGTGTTATTTGGTGTTATGTGAGGGTAGTGTTATGTGTTATTTGGTGTTATGTGAGGGTAGTGTTATGCGTTATTTGGTGTGCTTTGTTCTGGTCGGGGAGCAGCGTAAGTGTTGATTTGATGTGGGCTATTTTGAGTGAGTTCCCTTTAACTCATCACTCTATTGTGTTCAGGCAAGCATGAAGGCTGTAATTTCTCTCTCTCTCTCTCTCTCTCTCTCTCTCTCTCGTAACACCATAAGTATAAGCACCGTGCCACAATTACACAACTACCAATTACACAACTACCCCAATCACACATCTACAACAATCACACACCTACCACAACCACAGAACTGCCAAAATCACATAACTATCACCATTGTACAACTACCACAGTCACAAAATTACACAACTACCACAACTAAACACTTCACAACCACCACAACGCAACGACAACAATTACACAACCACCAGGAACACGCAACTGTTACAAATAAACAATCATCCCACAAAAACCACCACAACTAAAGAATCACCTCACAACTACCACAATCACACGGCTACCACAATTCCCTCGCCAACTACGCAAACACACCCCTGCGGAGCTGTACACAATAAGAGGCAATGTGGACGACGGACGAGTGCATATATTAGCGGTATTTGTGGTGACAGTGGTGGTGTTTGTGGTGATAGTGGTGGTGGTGGTGGAGGGGGTATGGGCTCCACTTTCACTATCACTCTCTCACCTTCCACTTTCGCTTTTACCCACACTCACTCCCACGCACTCATTGGTACTCTCCCACTTTTACCCACACTCACTTCCACACTCAAAGTTACTCTCTCACTTTTACACACTCTCACTACCACATATTCATTTTCACTTACTCTCTCACCTTCTACTCTCATTTTTACTCACACTCACTACAACACACTCATTTCTACTTACCCTTTCACCTTCTTGCACTCTCACTTTTACCCACAATTATTCATTCACACTCATTTTACCTTTTTGCTCTCTCACATTAGCTCACTCTTACTCCAACATTCACGCTTTTATTCACATTTACACCAGCACTAACAAGCCACCTGGATCAACACCTAACTATAAATCCCAAGTTATACATTTTCGTACCTAAATGACACAAACATTTTTCATTCTTCATTTCCCACGTTTAGATCACGGAAGGAGCATAACATAAACCTACAGAGCAATATTGTAGTTCCCCTTGCAGTAGTTTAAATAATTACGTTTGTTTGTCATCTTAAATCACCTGAGAAACAACTCAAAATCTTTTCTTATTGTATTATGAGTCGAGAGTCATGTTATTCGAGGTTTAGAGTTCTAGTGAATCCTTTAGAAAAGATGGTGCTTTTGAGAAACAGCAGAGCAACCACAGAAAAAAAGAAAAAGAAAAGAAAAGAAAAAACAACCATTAGTCATCCTTTCTGTGATGTTTTTGTAAGAACATTTTTCTGTACTGCATGGAGGTCCTTCTCACCTTTTCTTTTGTTTCCTTTTCCATTCTTTCTTTTCTTTTTTACTTGATTTTTTTGAAGGGCTATTCACTGGGGGGGGGGGGGAACCTGCTCTGCTAGTCTTCTCCTTAATCCACAATTTAATTACCGCAGCCACAAACACGACCCTAAAGCAAGCATCCTCGAGGAGACTGAAAAGCCCTTTGTTACGAAAACTGCCTTTGAAGACCAGCCTGAACTGAGACACAACGTTTCCTGGCTTTGAATAAGAGCGAAACGTTTGATATACAACGTTTCCTGGCACTGAATAAGGCGAAACGTTTGATATCTTAAGTTTTCTGACACTGAATAAGAGCCAAACGTTTGATATCAATTTTTCTGACAGTGAATAAGAGCGAAACGTTTTTTTTTATCATACATTTTCTACAGTGAACGAGAGTAACGTTTAATATCATACAACGTTTTCTGGCAGTGCATGAGAGCGGAACGTTTTCTCAACAAACGTTCGTCTCACAAAGGCGCCTTCTAAACTATACTGTTGTCATTCCCGCCCAAGTAACCACAGGCCTGATGCTGCCTCCTTTCCTTTGTACTCTCGCTTCAGGCTAAGAGTCGTATTGTCGCAACACTTCTTCCCTAGCGAATTATTCTGTTCAGTCGTAAAATAAATCGTTTAGGATGAGGTATTACGGGAGCCTCCTTAAATATGGCCCTAAGGATTATATTTTTAAAACTGTGTGTACAAAAGTGTGAGCAATTCCCCAGTTCTTTTACGATAATTTTTAAAGCATGTGATAAAGATGGAAAATATCTGACGTTTCTCTACCGTTTGCGATACTAGTTTCACTTTAGCTTGGCCCGCATATTTGTCCTTTTGTAGCTTACTTCTTGTAGTGGCAGAAAAAGACACTACAGCTCTACGGTCTTTCTTGTAGCACTTCTTCAAGACTAGCACAATATTCTAGTGTTGATTTATTGCTATAACTCAGAATTCAAGATGTTTAGATGACTTTTTTTTTTTTTTTGCCAAATTAGAGTAAAAAGAGTACAAAAAAAAAAAAAGTGCCAGGTGATCAAAAATATCTTCCTTTCACCTGCACTCATTCCATAGTCTGTATATCTCAGGTTGGCAGGAATCTTGATCTATTTTTGAAGTTTATTTTATGTATGTCTTTAGCGGAGTTAGACATTATTGCACCTTTACATTCCTTCCATAGCACTTCATCGTGACTAGCATCATATTTCAGCAGTAATTTTTTGAAACTCGGAAGCATTTAAGATGAAGAGATGGCAATTTTGGGCCAAAATGACGTGAAAAAGAGTATAGCACACCGGCGTTGATATTAATTACCCGTATATAACACTTTCACTAAGCCTTTCACACACACACACACACACACACACACACACACACACACACACACACACACACACACACACACACACACACACACACACACATTCACTTCACCCCCTGACCCCTTTGGTTTGAGGAGTCTTAACCTCTTTGCTGTGCTTTTTGTTTTTTATTCATTTGTCTTGCTCCCTCCAGACGATTTTATTCATTCTCTGTCTGTCTGTCTGTCTGTCTGTCTGTCTGTCTCTATTTCTCCAGTTTCCTTTTCTCGTTTCCTCATCTCGTCATTTTTCCTCCTCTCTCTCATTTTCCTTCCTTCTGGCTTGTATTCTCCCCTTCCTTCCTTCCCTTGCTCAATACTCCTTCCCTTCCATCTTTTCTTCCTTCTTCCTCTCCTTCCCTTCCTCCTTCTCTTCTCTTTTTATTTTATTTGTTTCCTCTATTCTTTAACTTCCTTCAGTTTTTCTCTTTACAAACAGTTGTTTTTTTCATTCCTCTTCCTCTCTCTCTCTCTCTCTCTCTCTCTCTCCTTGTCGATTAATCACTCGTTCTTCACGAAGGAAAAAGATTTTCCTTTAACACTTCCTTGCAGAGAGAGAGAGAGAGAGAGAGAGAGAGAATCCTTCCCTCCCCTCCTCTATTCCTTACCCCCTCCTTTACCCCCCTTCCCTTTCTAACCCCCCACTCTCTGTCTGTCTGTCTCTGCTCCCCTCCCTCTCTCTCTCACTCTCTCTCTCTCTGCTCACTTTCTTCCATCCCATTAGCACGTAAACGAGCCCCCTCTCCCTCGACCAATCAAAAGTCACCTCAAGGCAAACTCGGATTCCTATTGGCTGAGGCGGGGAAAGAGAGGCGCGATTTTCACCTTCCCGAAATCCATCTGAAATTCATGGGAGTTGGTGAAGAACGTGAAATCCGTGTGAAAAAGTGTGAAAATAAGTGGGACATTGGAGAGGACTGAGGGGAGGGACGGGAGGATGGGAGTAAGGGGTGAAATGGGAGGAGGAGGAAGCAAGGAAGGGAAGGGAAGTAAGGAACGAAGGAAGGAAATGAGGGAGGAAGGGAAAGAGGAAGGAAGGAGAAAGAGGAGGGTAAAGAGAGATATAATGAGGAATGGAGAGAAAAAGTGGGAAGGAAGGGATGAAGGAAAGGAGGAGGGAAGGAAGAAAGGAAGAAGGGAAGGAAGGAAGGAGACAGATAAAGAAACTGAGAGAGAGAGAGAGAGAGAGAGAGAGGTATTTACCAGTGGCTTTAAATAAGATAAACAGTTAAAGCTATCTACTGCTTAGCTTCTTATCAGCTGCCTATCTCCCTGCCACACTATCTATACCAGTCGATTAATCAATCTATATCTATCCATCTGTCTATTTGCCTACCTACCTACCCACCTACCAATCTATCTACCTACCTATCTATCTATCTGTCTGTATGTGTATCTATCTACCTATCATTCCATCCATCTATCCACCCACCTATCCATCCATTCATCCATCCAACAAAGTATCCAGTAATTCATCCAGCCAGCCATTTTTCTATCTGTCTATCTATCTATCTATCTATCTATCTATCTATCTACGCACTGCTCGTTTGGCTCACCCAGTTGGAGATGCTACTGAAAATACCCTGTGATTTGAGAAAGTGAATTGAAATGTACTGGATTACATGAAGGGAGGCGGGGGAAGAGAAATGAAAGAAAAAAAATGAAGGAAGGAGGGAGGGAGGGAGGGAGGGAGGGAGGGAGGGAGGGAGGGAGGGAGGGAGGGAGGGAGGGAGGGAGGGAGGGAGGAAGGAGGGAAGGAAAGAAGGGAGGATGATATGAATGAATGATGAATGGGAGCTAGGGGAAGGAAGGATAAAAGGAAGGAGGGAGGGAGGGAGGGAGAGAGAGAGAGAGAGAGAGAGAGAGAGAGAGAGAGAGAGAGAGAGAGAGAGAATCATTATTTCTCTCTCTCTCTCTCTCTCTCTCTCTAACCACCCCACCCCAGCGTTACAACACCATGCAACAACAATTTTGGTGGTCGGTCCAGCAGGGGTCGGCTAGTTTTCCCCAATCACCAACTTGTCTGTCTCCCCTTACCCACACACACTCGCTGACGGGGTGAAGGAGGGGGAGGGGGAAGGCTGGAGGGGGAAGGCTGGAGGGGGGAGGGAGAAGGGGGAAGGGTAGGGGAGAAGGGTACAGGTGGAGGGGAAGAGAGAGGTCGAGAGGGGGGGAGGAAGGGAATTGGGAAGAACGTGACGGAAACTGGAGGAAGGGAGAGGTGGACCAGGAGAAGGAGGGAGAGAGAGAGGAGAGGAGGGAGAGTGAGGTGGAGGGAAGTGGAGCGGGGGAGAAGTGGAAGAGGATGGGGATGAGGAAAAGGAGACTGTGGGAAGAAGGGAGAGGGCGGTGGAGGGTGGGTGATGGGGTTAGGGGAAGGGGAAGAGAATGGGGTTGGAGTAAGGGTGGAGGAGAAGTATGGGAGAGAGTGGATCAGTTGTACTCAGGATATGAACTGGAGGCGGAGAAGGAGGAGGAGGAAGAGGAGAAAAGGAACGGGAGTGAGGGTTTAAGGAGAAGAAGGGAGAGGGGAGGAGATATAGGGAGAAGAGGGGACGGGGTGGAGACAAAAGAAGGAGAAGGGGCAGAAAAGGGGAGGAGAGTAGGAAAGAGAAGGATGGGAGGAGGGAGAAGAGAGTAGGGGAGAAGAAGGGAGGAGGGAGAAGAGAGTAGGGGAGAAGAAGGGAGGAGGGGAGAAGAAGGGAGGAGGGAAGAGACGGGGTGAGGGAGGAAAGAGTTTGGAGAGAGTGGAAGAAAAATTAAGACACCCAGTATATAAAGTTAAAATAGCAGGCCAAGAGATGGGCGTCATAACTTTCGAGAGTTACAACAATCTTAACTAATGATGATATTTTTACATTCCTCAGGTTAACTCTCTGTCTGTCTGTCTGTCTGTCTGTCTCTCTCTCTCTCTCTCTCTCTCTCCCTAACTAATGACGATATTTTCACATTCTCCAGGTTAACTCTCTCTTTCTCTCTCTCTCTCTCTCTCTCTCTCTCTCTCCCTAACTAATGATATTTTCACATTCTCCAGGTTAACACACACTCTCTCTCTCTCTCTCTCTCTCTCTCTCTCTCTCATAAAGGAAATTCCAACTTACTGGTATTTTTAAGGGGTTTATTTTAAGGTAACAGTATTTTCTCTCGCTCAAACGTAATTTGGAAAAGTTAGTGAAAAGATGTGAGTGGGGAATGGAGGAGGCAGGGGGAGTGAAGAAGGGGTGTGGGGGGTTAGGGAGGGGTGAGGGAGGGTGTAAGAGAGGAGTGAGGGAGGGGGGGTAAGGGAGAAGTGAAGCAGGGAGACGAAAAGGAGTGAGGGAGGGAGTGAAAAAAGGAGGGAGAGTAGGAAGAGGGGAAGAAAAAGGTTGAGGAAATAATTGCTAAGTGAGGAAATGAGAGAAAGTAAAAAAAAAAAAATGATGAACAGGTAACAGGAAGTTGATTGGCCCATGACGAGGATATACTATATGCTGGACAAGAAGCTAATTGCACTAAGATTTAACCAACTTGTAAGAGAAAAGCATTGAAAAGAGGAAGACTCCCCCACCCACCACACCTTCCGGATAAAGAGTAAGGGAGGAGAAAGCAAGAGAGAGAGAAAAGAGGAAAAGGGACGAGAGGAGGAAATGAAGGAATGAGGAAGGGAAGGAAGGAGGAGAAGAGGGTGAGGAAGTAAGGACAGGGTGAAGGGCGATGGGGGTGAGGAATAGTGAAGTAGAGGAGAAAAGGGTGAAAAGAGAGAGAAATGAAGATGAAGAAAAAATAAGGAAGAAAGAGCGCTATGGAAGAAGAAAACTTAAATTTTTACCTATCAACAGCACGAAGCTCAAGACAGATAAGGGGGCGGTATTCCTGTCGCTGCCTAACACCTTTTCCTTAGCGATTTATTTCTGGATGTGGCTGGTCAATATCGTTTTGTATGTTAATTATAAAGAATATGGCGATACTGTAAGGATCTATGTAACACAGAAGAGGACAGTAAGGTGTAATATGCAAAATAAATAGCTAAGAAAAAGATATTGGGAGCTTCAATGCTATACATTAATCTCTCTCTACAACACAACCCACAACGGTCGAATTTCCATGCAGGCCCTTAACTGTCGTCTATGGTGAACTGGGACATGGAGGGAAGCAAACTGTACCCAACAGTCTAATCGGTGAGAGAAAAGTCAGGGAGGAGGAGGAGGAGTGGCAGAACGCGGTGGACTGCAGGCTGAATGTGCCCTCTGTAGTTCACGATCTTCCTTTCGGGGGATAAGCGAGTACTCAAGGATGTTTGTATAATCCGGTAGTGGAGACGACCGATTTTAACAGTGCCACCAAATGAAGGCGTCTCCCTCCAACATCAAGAGTACAAAGAAGATTTGGAGGTAAGAGAGTGGGCAAGGGAAAGGTAGGGGAGGGAGGGGAGGGGAGGGGAAGAGGGAGAAAAGGGGGATAGAGGAGTGTGAGGTAAGACAATGGCATCAGTTTGACAGTCATCCCTTCACTTTCGTTTCATCGTCTTCATGAGTCACTATTTTCCCAAGCTTTCTTTTTCTCTCTTTTACATAGTCTCTCTCTCTCTCTCTCTCTCTCTCTCTCTCTCTCTCTCTCTCTCAATTAATGCCTTTGGCTCCCATTTTCTTTAAATCTTTTTGGTTCTGGCTAACTTTCCTAAACTGTATCTCTTTTTTTTTTTTTTTCCCTCCCACTTCGTTTATTTTCTTTGCTCATTGGATTTTCTTCCAAGGGTATGCGAATTCTTCTCTTGTACTCATACCTCAGTTTTCGTCCCACATTCTTTCACTTTCAGATTCGTGGCTACTTCACGTTTTCTGTATTTCTTCATTAAATCTCTCTCTCTCTCTCTCTCTCTCTCTCTCTCTCTCTCGTCCAAACAGGCATCTCTTCATTTCCTCGCTTCCTTTCCTTGGTTCTCTTACTTCCCCTCCATTCATCACATATTTCTTCCTCGCCCTTCCTTTCTCCCCTTCAGCGTCTCTCTTTACCATTTCCTTTAATATCCTGTGCCTTTCCAATCCATCTTCTCGAATCTCCTTCCTCCATCTCACTTAGAACCCAACCAGCCAATCAAAACCTGCTTCCACACTCGGCAAAGTGTCCCATTGGCTGGAAAGTGTGCAAACAGAGCGATATAGGAGGAAAAGGAGTTTGTGTTTTATTGGTAAGAGATGGTCCATCGTGGTTTGGACCCTGAAAATTGGGTTTTTAATAATAATTACTGCTCCCTAAACCACACACACACACACACACACACACACACACACACACACACACAGGAGCAAACACAACGCATCTACAAACACAACTCATTAATGTATATAAACAAGCCTCTCTCTCTCTCTCTCTCTCTCTCTCTCTCTCTCTCTCACACACACACACACACACACACACACACACACACACAATCTTCCTACGTCATCCCAGCCATCTTAAAACACTTTCATTTTCCCTCTTCTTAATCAGCGTCCATGATGGGGCCTAATCATACAGTTTACCAAGACCTCTTCCCAACACCTGCCTTTGTAAAGATCTATCCGCTGTGTTACCAATTTTTTTTTTATTGTAAGAAATTGTGGATGGCCAAAAATACAACCCATCGTCAATATCAATTTATGTGCATTGAAAAAAAAAAAAAAAAAAGCATAAGGCCCAACACTGAACCCTGCTGCACTCCGCTTTTAATCTCTTTGCAATCTGACTTTTTTTTTTTTTTCACTACGCTCTTTTTGTGGTGAAACTGTTAATGAAAGATTTTTTTTTTTTTTTTTTTACCTGTCTAACTAAAGGTCTCTCCCAAACTGAATAAAATCGCCTAAGAATAATGTGAAGTAAAGGAAGAATAGTTTATCATGGTTAATTCTTTCGCTGCCAAGGATACAATCGGGCACTTTGCTCATGTTAATTTCTGGCCATTTAATTAATCTGAGGAAATTTCTAGCAACATAAAGGGTATATAACTGAGGAACTTTTCAATCTCCTGACTACCATAATTCCTCTCAACTACACAAGGTCACTTTATGGTAATCTAAATGAATAAAATAACACGATGATGATGATGATAATGATGAAGTGAAACCGTGATGATGATGATGATGATGATTCGAATAGGCATGAGTGGTTACCGTAGAAACCTTACCTAAGCTACCTTCCCAGCCAATCAGAATGCGCCTTCAACCCCTGCCTGGCTTCCCATTGGCTCAGAGGCTCAATTACTGAGTCTTGTGCGGGATGACGTATGTGGCAAAGGAAGGAAATATTTACAAAGGATTCTAAGTAATTTTCAGGATTCACAGGTGTTCATTACAGGTTATTACTGACACCTTTTACTAACTATTCATTTATTTATTTACTTATTTGTGGTTGATATTTTAGTACTTCTTCACCTTAACCCTTTCACTTGGAAGACGTACGATTTTATTCTCGCTACCTTCAGACGATTTTTTCTGAACTCAGGAGAGATTTTTTCTAAATGGAGAAGTTAGAAAAATCTTTTAATAAATCCTCCACCATTTGAGAGCTTAAACATGAACAAAGATACACGATAAAAGTAAACCTAAATTTCAAAACACATTATTAATATGATATCCAAGGTAGCAAGAACAAAGATTAATAGAGTTAAGCATAAGAATGTTTATAGATATGGCAGAGATGAAGAACAGTGGTGCAGTTTAAGAAGGGGTTTAAGCTGAAGAGGGTTTGTAAATATGGTAAAGGGAGGAGCATTTTGCGGTGAGATGGTCTACTCTACTTCCCTGTTACCGTGACTGGACAATCTCTTACTTGGAAGCCACTTTCCCTGCCGCACACACACACACACACACACACACACACACAGGAATACAGTCACCTCATTAAGGCTGTGTGGTAAATGGGATTAAGCAGCTGTTGATAGTCAGGTGGGGAGGGGGTACGTGGGGAGAGGGTTCGTCCGAAGGGGGTAGGTGGGGAGAGTAGTAGGAGAGGGGGTTGGTGGGGAAGGATTAGGTGGGGAGGGGGTAGGTAGGGAACGATTAGATGGGGAAGAGGTAGTTGGGGATTGTGTAGGTGGGTTGAGATGAAACAGGGAAGTGGATAGATGGGAAGGGCGGTAAGTGGGGATAGGGCACATAGGGGAGGGGTAGGTGGAGAAGAGTAGATGGGAATGGGATGAGTGGGGAAGAGGCAGATTGAAAATAGATAACAAATGAGAAGAGGGGGAGGAATGAACGAAGTGTGTAGGAGGAAAGGCAGAAGAAGAAAAAAAACCTGAAACCAAAGGAAGATGCATAGGCTACACATACCAGCAAAAATCCTTAAAACACATACACTTAGCACATATTACCTCTCTATACACCATCCGTTCTATCTATCTACCCATCTATTTTATCTATCAGTGATCCCATTTCTCGATTTGGGGTTTAAGCAGATCACCCTGAATTTCAGTCCATTGAAAAAAAAAAAAAAAAAAAAAAAAAAAAGGAAAGGTGACAGCACTTTTGTTGTCTACTGTACATGTCTAGTTAATACTGTCTGTTATTTACCGAAAACATGTTCATTTTCAGACTGCAAATAAAAAAAAAAATTATGGTGCACTGAGTAGAATAAATCGCTGAGGAAGAGGTGCTGACCCTTTCCATCACGCAACTTTTTTTTTTTCTTTTAATTCCTGCTAATAAAAAAATTGTCTTTTTCTTTTAAGTAAGCATAAAAGAGACTTTCGAACCAGAGTCAGGTGCGGCTTTCTTTAACCCTTTCACTACGAAGCGTCTTCAACAACCGAATAAAATAGCCAGGAGGAAGAAGGAAGTAAAACAGGTCAAAGTGGGTAATCAGACTGAAGAAGTTAAGAAGTCTCCCAAGGGCACGAGAAGATTGTGTTCTTCTACCTCTCACATCCTTTCTCCTCTTCCACCTCTCTTCTGTTTCCTTCCTGTTTCCCTCCGTTGTCATTTTCTTCCCTTTCTTCCTCCCTTCCTTCATGGCTCTCACACCGTTTCTTCCTCCCTTCCTTTGTGGCACTTACACCCTTCTTCTTCCATTCCTTCATGGCTCTCACACCGTTTCTTCCTCCCTTCCTTTACGGCTCTTACACCTTTTCCTCCTCCATTCTTTTATGGCTTTTACATCCTTTCCTACTCTAGTTTATCACTTATTTCTCTTGCTTTACATCGCTTTTCTACGCCCTTCTTTCTTCTCTCTATTCACGCCTTCTGCTTTTTTCCTTCCCTCTCTCCCTCCCTGCCTTCCTCTTTCCCTACTCACTTCCCTGTAGCAGCTGTAGCTATAAACCAATTTACCACACACACACACACACACACACACACACACACACCTTTCACTGGGAAGGTGTTAATGAGAATAAACTTCGTGCGTGTGCCTCGGCCAATTAAAAGAGTCAACCTAATCTCCTAGTTTAAATCTGGTGACGTTGCGTGTGTGTGTGTGTGTGTGTGTGTGTGTGTGTGTGTGTGTGTGTGTGTGTGTGTGTGTGTGTGTGTGTGTGTGTGTGTGTGTGTGTGTGCGTGTGTGTGCGTGTGTGCGTGCGTGTGTGTGCGTGCGTGTGTGTGTGTGTGTGTGTGTGTGTGTGTGTGTGTGTGTGTGTGTGTGTGTGTGTGTGTGTGTGTGTGTGTGTGTGTGTGTGTGTGTGTGTGTGTGTATTTAGCTTTGCACACGTTCCTTGAAATGCGTCGCGGAAAGTCCTCATCTCATCAGAAAGTTGTGTTTTCATTGCCACTGGGTCGGAACGCTAAACAACGTGGCTAAACTCCTGATTAACTAAACTTTTAGGATTTACAGAAGTCCAGCTCTTTGGAGACTCGTGCTATTTCTTTTTCTTTCTTTTTTTTTTTTTCGCCCAGAATGCTCACACGCTGAAGGAATAGTCGAGATTCTAATTGTATTTTTTTTTTTTTTTGTAATATCATACTTTGCTTTTTCATGGCTTTTTCTTGTGGTTTCCAAATATTCATGGCTTTGATCTTTTTATCACTGGTATCTAAATATCATGCACTGATTTTATTATTATTATTATTATTATTATTATTATTATTATTATTGTTATTTTTATTATGATTATTATTACTTCTACTACTACTACTACTACTACTTAACAACTATTGTTATCATTATTATTATCACCACCACCATCATCGTCATCATCATTATTATTATTATTATTATTTATTATCATTATTCCGTAACTATGATAGCTAATTATGAAACTAAGCTTGGACAGGTAAACCAATCAGGTGAAGCCAGGATCTTAGGGCTTCAAAGGTGAGTGAACAGGTGTGTGGCCTCTTTGATTAGGCATGTTGGCGATTAATTCTCCCACAATCGCATTCAGTGCTTTTCCTGGCTTTCCTCACCTTACCTCACCCCACCTGCAAGGGAGGAATGATGGTGTTGATGATGATGATGATGATGATGATGATGATGATGGACTTTTCTTCTTAGCTGGTCAGTAGCTTCAACATATCATACATTACCCCCGTTATTATTTTTCCCGTGTTTTCAAAATTTACATTAGCCCCATTATTTCGTTACTGGTTTCAAAATATTACCTTATCATTATTTTACCCGAGGTTTCAAAAATACTCAGTTTAATCTTGCGGGCTTAACTGGAACAGAAAGCTCCAATTGTTCCCATAATAAGAGGGTTAAATGAGACGGTATCAACACTCTCAGGTCACTATAACCCACTCTCAGCTGAATAAAATCGTCTGGAGGCGGCAAGACTAAAAATATAAGTAATCACCTCTTCATTTCCCACATCATCCCATTACCAGCCCCGTTTCATATATTTCTCTCTCTCTCTCTCTCTCTCTCTCTCTGTTCATTGCTTAACTTTACCAGCTGCTCTTAAATAACAGCTGTTCATCATTATCATCATTAGCATCATCACCATTATTATCATCCTCACCACAACCACCACCACCACCACCACCATTACCACTACCATCACTACTGCCACCACCATCACCACTACCACCACCATCACCTTCACTGTCATCGGCTACCCATTAATATATATTTTATTCTTCTTATATTTTTTAATGTCGACAGACTGCAAGAATAACGCACAAGAATATATAGTAACGGAGCGGAATCAGAAATAAATTGGTAAGGAAGAGGTGTTAGTTAAGCTTCCTAACATCACGAGAAGACCGCTCTATATCAAACCCATCCTGTTCGAAAAATCTCTCTCACCCAGTATATGATCATCTAAAAAAAAACAAAATTTTAAAAAAAATAAATAAATCAGAAATCTGTCATTGTAGTGAGAGTTGAATATTTTTAGTACAATTTTTTTTATCATCATCATCATCATCATCATCATCCGGACCTCCTTTCCCACCCAAGGGAGGGTATTAAAATTGACTGACATGACACAAAATACAATCGTTAGTACGTCATCGTAGTTAAGAGGTTAATTTCCACTCGCTATCCGATTGCCTTCCCTCTCACTTCCCAACTACTCTCTCATCCGTCGTTCAGTCTCACCAAATGCTCCCAAACCACTTTTGTTCATTTGTATTCCCATTTTAATTCTGGTTGTTGGAGATTAATATTATTCTGCCGAGAAAACCCTCCTGCAGGCACTGAATACGGTAATGATGATGATGAGGAAAATATAAATGAAGATGGTGATGACGCCGGTGATGGTGGTCGTGAAAAAAAAAAAATGATACTATAAATGATGATTATGATGATATGAATGATGGAAATACAAGTGAAGATAATGAAGTTGACACAGATCCAGAAAAAAGATTAAAGATGGCGATGAAGACGAAGGTGAAGATGAAAATGATGAAGATAATGACAGTGCGGCCGATTCACTTCCCCCCTACCGCACCAAACTTGCCTCACCTACTTTTTTACCTTCACACCTGCCAGCCTTTTCCCCACTGGCCATAAAACCATCCATCTTCACCTTTGCCTGCCTCCTTTCACACCATACACTGCTCATCTACCTCCCACATGCCCGTTCATCCAGCCAGCCGTCCAGATTTCCTGTTTTCCTCTTCCTGCTCCTCTTCCACTTCGTGTGTGTGCGCCTGTCTCTTTTTCCTGTTCCTCTTTCACTGTCTGTCTGTCTGTCTCCTAGCCACAGTACATCCCTCTAGTTGGGAAAACTCACACACCTTCATCTCCTTTATAACTCTATTGCTCAGTCTACCTAGCAATTGCCTTAAGATATTAGTCAACAATAGGAAACTCTCTCTCGTGGTGAAGGGATTAAAGAAGCGTATTACTAACCTTTCTCACTAAATGCCCCCCTTAAGCTGAATAAAATCGTCTGGTGGCGGAATCACTTAAAAAATATACGGTATACAAGTTATCGTATTGGGAGAGTCTGAGATTATCATTTTCCTAACCCTATTTTACGCGTAGTGTCTCCTGGGCTGAACAAAACTGTCTAGGGATAGTAAGAATAAAATAGAAGGCCTTGGCACTGAAGGGAATAATTTTCTGCCTACTCCTTACCTAGCCAATATCTATCCTTTGTTTGGATTAAATTTCTGTTATCTGGACATTATCTCTTTTCACCCAAAGCACACGTAGGAACATAAACTTTTTAATACAGACCCTAACTTCAAAGTATCCACTAAACCACACACACACACACACACACACACACACACACACACACACACACACACACACACGGTAAAGGTAACTGGATGTAGGAAAACTCTCACCAATTAACGGACTTCTCAAAGTGTTTCCCAAGTACTCACCTACTCATCTCGTCACATGTATACCATATATATATATATATATATATATATATATATATATATATATATATATATATATATATATATATATATATATATATATATATATATATATTCATACATATTTTGCACTCATTCACTCATCTCTCCACTCAATCATCTCTCCACTCATTCACTCATCTCTCCATCCATTCACTCATCTCTCCACTCATCCACTCATCTCTCCACCCATTCACTCAACTCTGCACTCATTCACTCATCTCTCCACTCATCTCTTCACCCATTCACTCACCTCTCCACCCATTCACTCACCTCTTCACTCATCCGCTCATCTCTCCACCCATTCACTCATCTCTCCACCTATTCACTCATCTCTCCACACATTCACTTATCTCTCCACCCATTCACTCACCTCTTCACTCATCCACTCATCTCTCCACCCATTCATTCAACTCTCCACCCATTCACTCATCTCTCCACCCATTCACTCATCTCTCCACCCATTCACTCACCTCTCCACTCATCCACTCATCTCTCCACCCATTCACTTAACTCTCCACCCATTCACTCATCTCTCCACCCATTCAATCATCTCTCCACCCATTCACTAACCTCTCCACTCATCCACTCATCTCTCCACCCATTCACTAACCTCTCCACTCATCCACTCATCTCTCCACCCATTCATTCACCTCTCCACCCATTCACTCATCTCTCCACCCATTCAATCATCTCTCCACCCATTCACTCAACTCTCCACCCTTTCACTCATCTCTCCACCCATTTAATCATCTCTCCACTCATCCATTCATCTCTCCATCCATTCACCCACCTCTCCATATTCAGCATTCATCACCTTCCTATTAGCCACAATTATCCACATGCATTTCTCTCCACATATCCCAGCACAGAGAGTCATAATTTTATTAGTCAAAGATAATCCAAATTACAACTTTTTTCATATTTATATTTTTTACAGAAGGTGAACAGAGGAAGATTAAAAAAAAAACTTCCATACATCAGATAACTGATGTCCTCCATTCATAAAAAAAAATCCGTAACAGTTGGGCTTGAACTGTTGTTGGTTGAAGTTTGAGGGGAAACTAATCTGAGAAGGTGAGTTCCAAGGAGAAGCAGTTTCGATAATAAAGGATTGCTACTGATAAACAGGGGGAACTATAGCTGAATTGTTTTCATCTGATGGAACCGTGCCACTCCCGCAACTTTAATACTAAGCTGCGGTTACATGAAATTCGATGAGGCTTAGTCATGAATTAGGAATGAGTCTCCTTGGTTACTAGTCAAATTTATCCTCCGGAGTGACTACACTGAAAGGAGTTACGGATTTTTGTCACATGAAAAGAAAAGAATGGCTATAGCAAATCATCTTTTTAAGTATCAGTGGAACTTTTACAGGCAAGTTTTCTTTCTGTACCGTAATTTATTGTGGATATGATAGTAAAAAAAAAAAAAATAAGGAGGAGGAGTTTCTGTAAGCCTATAAAGCCGTAAAACACCTACTGACCAACCACAGTAGGCTATCTATCCATACACACTTTCCTCCACATACTGCTCTCTTTTTGCTTCAACTTGGCCTAGAACTGCCCTTTCTCCACCTTGAATGCTGAAATGTAACAACAGATGAACACCCGAATATGATGCTAATGACGAAGAAGTGATATGGAAGAGACATAAAGCTAAAGTACTGTCTTATTCTGCCATTGGGCTACGTGAAATAAACAGCATACGGACGAAAATCTGGGTCAAGCTAAAGTGAACGCACTGTATTACGTCTACCTTTCCATCATCCGAACCACAGGGAACACCTCTTCTAAGATCCAGCACCGCTCTTCTAATTAACCTACTAGAGAGGGACGCCTTCAGGTGCTTTAGAACATTGTCTACAGCTGGTAGCACTGACAAAACTCGACAGCTCAGGTCCTACACAGAAGTCCCTCATTTCTCTCCCTCTAGCTCCCGAAAAGGAGGATGGTGGAGTGCAGGCGAAAGGCACCTTCTGCCTGCAGTCCAATGGGTTCACACTTAGATGAACCAGAGACCACAACAGCAACAAAAACAACAATACCAACACCAACACCAACACAACCACCCCACCACCACCACCACCACCACCATGTATTTCCCGGCATCGAATTTTGCGATCTACGATACTGGTAAGAGGACCTTCAGACAACCTCTGTGTTCTTATTCAGCAACAACCCCTCTTCCCACGGCACGCCAATCTCCCCCATGTACTCTCCCACTTCATCTCTCCACTCGGTTCTTTGGTTCGAAATCTAAGTGGTTTTGGGAATTTCGTAACGTCCTTTCCTTAGCGATTTATTCTGTACACTACACATCGATATCACAACTATATATATATATATACGGTATATACCATAAAAGAGAGAGTTAATGGGTAACGTAAAAAAATGCCAAAAAGAAGGTGCCATGGAGTATCTTTTGTCATATAAAACACGGTCCTTCGTGTACTTCCTTGTCTCCTTCCAACCACTCCACTCTCCTACACGCCATGGTCAGTCTCTCACTCTCTATTTGCCCCATATGGCTCAACCACCCCATTAAACACATATAAACTATCAATCACCCTCCCTATCAGCCCGTACAGAGGCCACAGCAACCATCTACGGACACTTTCCTACACACACACACACACACACACACACACACACACACACACACACACACACACACACACACACACACTAAAGGCGGCGTCATATGAGCGGTCCTTCTGGCAACTCTACCTTAGTGGCGTTCTCTCGGCAACTTAACCTGGTAGTGTTGAGTTTATTCTCGCTGCTGCCAGACGATTTCATGCATCTTACAAAAGGCCTCATGCACTGACGGGGGTGACTAAGACTATATATAATCCCTGAAACTAAAAAATCAATCCTGAATTCAATATAATCTTCTGAAGAGGGCAAGAAAAAAAATTATACGTCCCCGGCCTTCATGGGCACACGAAATTCTCTCACACTGATCTTCGCAACCGCTGGAAAAAATCACCAGCATCCCAAATTAAATCAAGATCAAGCTGCCAAGTAAAAGTTGCTAATAAAACTACCTTTAACTAATTTATTCACCTCCCCATTAATTGGTCGCAAAAAAAAAAAAATCATCCTGGCACTTAACTCGAGTATCTCCTCCCTTGTAAAAAAAAAAAATCCATCACATCGGTTACTTAGAAATTTATACACTCCACATGCATGGTTGAGAGAGAGAGAGAGAGAGAGAGAGAGAGAGAGAGAGAGAGAGAGAGAGAGAGAGAGAGAGAGAGAGAGAGAGAGAGAGAGAGAGAGAGAGAGAGAGAGAGAGAGAGATTGAAAAAAAAAAAAACTCCTATGTCCCTGTACAAATACAATATACAAATACAATCAAAATCACCCGGTAGTCTAAGTCATTGGTGCGGCATTCACATATAAAAACAAATTTCGTGGCTCATTAATCTACTTTTTCATTCATCCGGTCATTGCACCGACAGAAACGTCTACCCAAAATCCAGTCTCACACAACCAGGTTTACCCTTTTAAAACAACTAAAACTTTCATAAATCTACCTTCCTTTCCCACAGCAACAGCCGTAAATACATTTCTGTATCTTTCATAAATTTTTTCTTAGTTTGTTATCCTTGTCTCATTCTTGCAGTTCCCTTGCATGAGTGAACCGGCCTACTGTAGTTATCCTCTTTTTAAAATGCTCTTTTTATTCACTCATCCACCATATAAACAGAAAAATCGCCCCATAAGTCAAGTCTCACACACATCATTTCACCTCTATAGAAAACCTAGATACTACTTCCTGCTTCCACAATAACATCCACAAATACATCCATTTATCTGCACCTTTCTTCTACCTCTCAGTCGCGCCGAGAGAAAACCCTCCTCCTCACTCAAAGAACCAACCTCAAACCCTCCAAGACAACCAGGGCAATTAAAGACAAACCGCGGGGGCCCCAAACTATCGCCTAGGGGACGCCGGGGAAGGGGGAGCACTGGGGCGGTTTCTACAGACGCCTTGTGAACCGCCTACTACATGGGTCCAGTCCAGGCCACGACGCCACGCCACCTGGACCTGAAGACTTCCTCCTCTGTACCTGGCACTGTGACGAACCTGAGAATTTTATTTTAATTTACGAACTTTTCTATTTATACATACTGGTTTATGAAAAAGTTGACACCACTTGTTTACTGATTCTAACACGACTGTAGAACTTCGTATTTATATTCACATTGCTTTATGAAGAAACTTTACATCACTGGACGACATCCAAAATGACTGACGAAAACTCAAACGATGCATTCCTAACAAAGTGTCAGGACGAAGAAACGAATCTAGCGAGTGAGAGATAATGATGAATGACTTTAACATCAATTCATTCCCCGCAACCAACGCAAGAAAAGTCAATCCTTACGACTCTAAAATGGGACTTAACAACTGAAAACCTCAAGTACCAGATTTACGATGCCAATTTTCCCTCATTACCTGCACTCAGATCATTTTGTATTTACCTGCCGGGTTCACTGTGCCATAATTCAAACGCGATTTACCTGGTGATCTCGTAACTACCTGACAATTTCCGATACACCTGCCATCATCATTATCGACATTCTGCTAAGCTCTTTGCCTGTATTATTCCAAAATGTGAGAGTATGAAAGCCAAATAGAAGAGTGACTGTGGAAATATTAGTTGGAATATTACACTAGCTTGTCACACTGTCCTGATTGAGATGTAACAAATGAAAACGTGGAAGGTAACTGAAATAACGAAATGCAAATGACGTCAAGAAAAAAGGAATTTCGAAACAAGACTAAATCGGTACAGACATTGGAGTTCACTTGAAAACACACGTACCATAAACAAGGAAGCAGGAAGGAAATTAGCACGATAAAAAAGGTGGGAAAAACAGTAAAACGCCATGATTTTCTACTTACCTCAAAAATAACCAAGGAAAAGGACAGGGAAAAAAGCCAAACCAGAAAGAAAAACAGTCTAATACCATGCTTATCCAAATATAACCAAGGAGACCAGAGGAAGGAAAAAAAAAAGAAAAAAAAAAAGGAAGAGAAAAGGAGTAGGGCAAACAGTAAAACGCCATGATAATCCACTTACCTCAACTGCCCTCCTGTAAGCCGTGATTCAACCAGTAGGGAGCCTGACCCCTGACCTCTTCCAGCCCCCCCGCTCTCCTAACACACACTCCCGAGACGTCTTCAGGATGGGGGCGAATAAGGTCAACTTAGTTCCTTATCTTCTGCTGATTCTTCTGGGTGAGTTAACGTTGAGATTCCATAGATAAGAACCTCATACTTTAAGATCTCGCAAAAATAGTGCCTTTTACTTTGGAACTTTACACTAATGTCATACTTTAGGATATCACAAGACTTTTAACTGAGGGTCGTCATAGGTCAAGAGGTCAAAACTTATAGACTGTATGTTACTAAAACCACACACGCGTCCGATACTTCTCCACTTACGTCCACTTTAAGGATGATGACACAAACTGATGCCACACTTAAGGATGCTGCACTGGTTAAGCTTTGCACTTCGGAACATCGTATTATGAGACATCACACTTAAAGGGCTAATTAATCTGATTTTCATACTTCTCACACTTAGAATCCACAGTATCTTAGGAACATCAATTTCAGCCTCTTCAGTATACCGTAGGTATATCTTATCATCATCTTATTTGTTACCACCAGACGATTTCAGTTTAAAAAGTCTCCATTAATTTCGCTATAAGATTCTGTCTTTTATATTTGTTCGTGTTACTGCCAGACGATTTTCTTTAACATTGGGGAGACCTTACGTAGAGGGGACGGTCAAGGATACACCACAGAGCCAAGATCCCACATATTTCCACAGTTCTAAGGGACATCGCGCTACAGGCCCGTACTCAGTTAGGTCAGGCACGTTTACAGGTCAGGATCATTTACGGGGCAGGCATGTTTGCAGGTCAGGCACGTTTACAGATTAGGCACTTTTACGGATCAGGCACGTTTACAGGTCGTGCACGTTTACAGATCAAGCACGTCTACAGGCCAGGCACGTTTACAGATCAGGCACGTTTACAGGTCGGGCAAGTTTACAGGTCAGGAACGTTTACAGGTCGGGCACGTTTACAGATCCATACACTACTGCACAATTTGGAACAACTATTCTGTAATGTCGGAACTCCGTACTCAAGGGCCATACACTTAGGCAGCTAATTAAGGGGCAATGCATCCAAGATCATTCGCTTCCGGAGCCACTTAACATTGCACACGCATGGAGAGTATACTTAAGAGGTCAGGCAACCACACGGATTTAGCCAACATACACTCAGGATCATCAATAAGCCGGGGTCAGAGGAGGTTGCATGTCATCTGCTCTTCCGGGGGGCACTGACAGCATCCAAAGAGACCCCATGATGAGAGTCAGTGGGATGGGGTCAGGCGAGCGGGGTCAAATGGGGATAGCCTTGCCCTTTCCTGGCACTTGGCGCAGTTGGTTGACCTGGGCCCCCCTCTCAGGAGAGCAGGGTCAAGCGAGGTCACAGTCTGAAGAGAGAATTGAGTTAATGTGTTATTCTAAGGCAGTATTTCATTTTCTATTTTTCTTGCCTTTTTTTTTATTCAGCAAAACAGAAACAACAAGTCAAAACACAGCCCCTCTCAATGGAAACAAAGAGGAGAAAAATAAAATTGGTACGTGTGGAATTTTTTTTTTTTTATAAAGCATACGGAAACAAATCAGAGCTATGGTCAGATCTGTGTGTGTGTGTTATATATATATATATATATATATATATATATATATATATATATATATATATATATATATATATATATATATATGTGTATATATATATATTGACTGTGTTTGAATGGATGAGTAAATGGGGAGTGTGTCGTCCTGTTTCGGCTACCTCCCTTTCCATGGGGGAAGCAGCCTAGGTATATCTTATATATATATATATATATATATATATATATATATATATATATATATATATATATATATATATTATTTTATTGTATCAATCTACTAGCTCACGCCCACCCCGGCTGGGGATGGGGAAGGGGTGGATGCGGGAGGGGAATGGAGAGGGTCAGGGGGGATAGAGAGGACGAGGTGGAGGATGGAAAGTATGAGGGGAAAGAGGGGGAGGGGGAGGGGGAGGGGAAGGGGGAGGGGGAGGGGGAGGGGAAGGGGGAGGGGGAGGGAGGAGAGAGAGAGAGAAGTGGGGGGAGGGAAGAGTTGGTGGCGGCTTTTGAGAGTAACTGAGTCTACTGATTATAGAGAGTAACAGATGTTCGGCACACACACACACACACACACACACACACACACACACACACACACACACACACACACACACACACACACACACACACACACACACACACTTTCACGAGGTCTGCCAGCCACGCCCTTTTTCATTCTTTCACTTCCTTGTTTACTTTCCCCTTCATTTTTCCTCTTTTCTTTATTTTTTGTATTTTAAATATTGTTTATCATCTTTAGTGCTCCTTCGTGTGTGTGTGTGTGTGTGTGTGTGTGTGTGTGTGTGTGTGTGTGAGGGGGCGTATCTTCACATACAGCACTTTTATACGGGCTGGAGGGCAGGGCTTCTCATGTCATAAACTCCCTGTACCTGACACTCCCTTTGGCCTGTGTCTCGTCACCTGCAAAATTACTATCACCTTCCCTTTACAGTCTCTGATGTAATGGATACTTCCCTCTGTCCTTATGTCCCCTCCTGCTCCTTAACGGCTGGCATGCAACATCTGTCCGGTCACTTTCACACATCTCACACACACACACACACACACACACACACACACACACACACACACACACACACACACACACACACACACACACTGCAACCTCCAGACGATTTTGGCAGACACCTTTTAGCGAACGATTTCTTGAAGGTCATCACAATAATTAAAAAAATATAAGAATCTATAGTAGCAGTTAAAGGAAGAAGAAAAAACACAGTCACTACCACAACCACAGCTCCACAACAACTACAATTCCTACCACAATCTACCACAATTACTACCACAGTCTACCACATAACTACCACCATTTACAATTACCGCTGATGACCGCTCTATCTAAGACCTTTTCGCTTCACCTCCCTTTTTTATCATTTGCTCACTTTTATCTCTCACCACATCCTTTAGTCTCACTCTCTCTCTCTCTCTCTCTCTCTCTCTCTCTCTCTCTCTCTCAGTTACTCATTCACTTCCTCACTATCATCCATCTTCTCTTCGCCGCCACAACTATACCCATTTATCATTCCGAGCTACCACAACTACCACACCTACCTCTTTATCATTTTCCCTCACCACCAACCAACATTTGTTCAGCCAACCACAACTCCCTGATGCTGGTTAGAGATCGTGGTGGTAGCCTCTCTCTCTCTCTCTCTCTCTCTCTCTTTCTCTCTCTCTCTCTCTCTCTCTCTCTCTCTCTCTCTCCTACATTTTTGCTCCTTGTTCAGTGTCCCTCGATCCCTTTAAGTGGGTGTAGCTGGGTGTAGGTGGAAAGAGAAATAGCACAAGTGGATGTAGGTGGGTGTTAGTGGGTGTAAGCTGAGAGGTGAATGTAGGTTGGTGTGAAAAGGTGTAAGTGGGCGAGGTAAATG
>NC_137003.1:44254586-44264586 GCF_032717465.1 Coenobita brevimanus | reverse complement strand
AAAAAAAAAAGTATCGTAAGGCATGACGATCCCTTTATACGATGGGGGACCGGATTACTTGCTGACTTAGATTTCGCAACGTTTATGATTCAGCGATTTATTTTGCACTTCACACCTTATTAATCCTCTTGTGTATTACCCGTGCATAGCTGAATAAAAAGTAAACAGATATACATAACATACAGGAGAGGGTAAAATGTTAAGGTGGCAAGAAAATCGCCACGGAAAAGATGTTAGTGTCATATGCGGCCTGTTATAAAAGCAAGAGAAAGTATATTAAGTCGCGGCGCACGATTCTCAGGTTGTCATTATCGTACCCTGGCAACCTACCCATCAACTGTGCCTCCGATTTCGTATCATATACACGAATCACATTATTATACACGAATATATTATACATGAATATTACTGTACACGAACATATTATACACGAATCACATGCGTATCATATTATACACGAAATAGGAAGCACAGTTAACTGGTAGGTTGCTAAGGTACGATAATGACAACCTCAGAGTCGTGGCAGCGATTATAATACTTTTTGGTCTTAGTATTTCAATATAAACTCAGGTTCGTAAGAGAGAGAGAGAGAGAGAGAGAGAGAGAGAGAGAGAGAGAGAGAGAGAGGATGGTGGTGGTGATGAACAGGAGAATACTGGAGGAGGGGGACGGGGAAGGAAAGGGGAGGAAGGGAAAGCGGGGAAGGAAAGGGGAGGAAGGGAAAGCGGGGAAGGAAAGGGGAGGAAGGGAAAGCGGGGAAGGAAAGGGGAGGAAGGGAAAGCGGGGAAGGAAAGGGGAGGAAGGGAAAGCGGGGAGGAAGGGAAAGCGGGGAGGAAGGGAAAGCGGGGATGAGGGTTGCAGGAAGGGGGGCAAGATTAGGTTAGTTTGGGTTACACAAGCTTGGAGGAGAGAGAGGTGGAGGAGAAGAGGGATGTGGAGGAGGAGGGGGAGGAAGGGAGGGGTGAGGAGGAGAGGAGAGGGAGGGAAGGTGTGAATGTCAGGGAGACCGAGAGGGAGAGAGCAATGTTAGGTTAGGTCAGGTTACGTCGGTGTGGAGAGAATGCAATAGGAAGGGGAAGAGGAAGAAAAGGGAGAAGAAAGGGAAGAAAGAAAAAGAGTGGGAAAGGAGCAGGGGAGAAGGCAGAGGAAGTAGAGGAAAAGGGGAAAAAGTCAAGGGGGAGAAGAGGAGTCGGAAAGAAAGAAAGAAAAAAAAGTGGAAAAGGTTAGAAAAGAGAAGCTGAGTAGGATGGAAGGCGTGGTGAAGGGGAAAGGTGTGAAAGAGGAGGTGAGAAATAGGAAAGAGTGGAAGGGGAGGTGAAATGGAGGGAATCGAGGAGGAGGAGGAGGAGGAGGAAACAATGGAAGAGGAGGGCAGGAGAGGACTGGAGGATGAGGAAAGGAGAGTAAAGGATATTAGACGACATGGTCCTTTCACGGTTGTCTCCCCTCTGTTATCAATATTTACGACATTTGCAAGTCCTGATCTCTCTCTCTCCCTCTCTCTCTCTTCTTACTTTCCTACCTCTCTTTCTTCTCTTTCTCGCCTCTTTCCCTTTTAACCACCCTTCCTTTCCGTCTTCTCTCCTTTCTTCTTCCTTGCTTTTTCATATTCTCCTTCCTCTCTCTCTTTCTCTCTCTCTCTCTCTCTCTCTCTCTCCTTACTTTCCTACCTCTCTTTCTTCTCTTTCTCGCCTCTTTTCCTTTTAATCACCCTTCCTTTCCGTCTTCTCTCCTTTCTTCTTCCTTGCTTTCTCATATTCTCCTTCCTCTCTCTCTCTCTCTCTCTCTCTCTCTCTCTCTCACTCATGAAGATACAGTGGGACGGGAGCCAGATGGAATGAGGACGGATTATTTTGTCAACTCCACTTTGGAAATTGGATGGGAAGGAGGGAGAAAGGGAGGGATGGAGGGAGAAAGGGAAGGATGGAGGGAGAATGGAGGAAAGGAGGGACACAGGAAGGATGGAGAAAGGAAGGAGGGAGAGAGGAAGGAGGGAGAGAGGAAGGAGGGAGAAAGGGAGGGATGGAGAGGATTACGGAAGCAGGGAGAATGGAGAAACTGAGAGGGTAGAGAGGAAAGAAAAGGGGGATGGAGAAGAATGGGAAGGAGGGAGAAAGGGAGAGATGAAAGAGGGCTGGAGAAAAGATGAAGACGGAGAGAAGGATGGAGGGATGGAGGAAGAAAGGATGGGATGGAGAAGTGGGAAGGACGGAAGAAAGCTGGAGGAAAGGTCTGCGAAAGGAAAGGCCTGAGGGAAGGAAGGAGGGAAGAAAGGGAGAGAAGTATGAAAAAGGGATGGAAGGAAGGACGGTGAAGAGTGGGAAGGAGGGAGAAAAGGAGGGGAGAAACTTGAAAGGGAGAGATGGTGGGAAGGAGAGAACAGTGAGAGACAGTAAGGAAGTAAGGAGAGAGGAAAAAAAAAAAAGAAGGATGGAGGGAGGATGAATAAGTGGAGAGATGATGGAATGGAAATATAAAATAGAGATGAAGAGATGAAGGCGGGATGGAGACAGGATGAAGTGGAGAAGAGAGGATGAAAGAAAGCAAAGAGGGATGGAGGGAAGAGCGGATAATCACGGTTGGATGGAGAGGAAGACGAAAACAGCATTAACGACATATCAACACGACATCATCATTACAAACTACCCACCAACAACCGTCATCATCATCATCATCATCATCATCATCATCATCTTCTTCTTCATCATTACTTTTCACCATCAACAACATTATACACAAATCGCCTAAGACCATCATCATCATCGTCATCAACCCTGTCTCCATGGAAGGCCTTGCGTGAGGTAAATGTAATCGCCTAGAGGTAAAAAGATTTAAGCACGGCGTCAAGGTGAGTTAGGTACAAAATAATGTGGTCTGTTCCTAAATCTTTCACACTAAAAGAGAGTCTCGTAAGCTTAAAAAAAAAAAAAAAAAAAATCGTCTGCATTTATCAACAACAAAATTAAGATGACACGGTGCTAAACGTTGTTCATATCATCATATCTTCATCATAATCATCGTAGCAGCGTCATTAGCATCATCAGCATCATCGTAATTATCAGGGCTACGAACATCAATTTTAGCAACATCATCAACAGCATAATTAAAAAAAAAAAAAAAGCTGGCATCAGTAACATCACCACAGACAATAACCATCAACACAGCATCATCTAACCTGAACAAAATCATCACTAGCACCAGCATCAACATAACAATTCAACATCATTAACAACATCAACTTTAACATCATCATAAAACAACGTTAGCAACAATCTCCATCAGCAACAATACAATTACACCTATTCATCCCTCCACCGGAATCAACACGCAATTGCATCCATCTTGGGAAGGACCTCTTACAGTCACGAGGGATAGAATATGACATGATCTAACTATCTACCGCCTAGCATCCTTTCTAGTATGCCTACCCTACCCTAATTGCACTGTTAATAGCTTATATATTTATCTATGTGAAGAAAGCTTGTACTAATTACCTGTATAACGGTTGAATTTTGTTATCGCAGCACAACACACGATCGGCACCCACACGAACTAAGAGATAAGGAAGCACTGCCTGGGTGACTGGGTCTGCCTTTAACTCACTCTCGGTCAGGTTGTAATAAAGTGTTTTGATGAGTACTCAGTCACTTCTAACTCGCTTTGTACCCGAGTTTTTGTTTGTACAGTGCCAATGGACGACCACAAAATTACAAAAATATTAGGCATCTCTTCTGTACATGCTGAATCTA
This sequence comes from Coenobita brevimanus, assembly GCF_032717465.1. Classification (NCBI taxonomy): domain Eukaryota; kingdom Metazoa; phylum Arthropoda; class Malacostraca; order Decapoda; family Coenobitidae; genus Coenobita; species Coenobita brevimanus. The sequence goes on along the minus strand of NC_137003.1, from coordinate 44,260,837 downwards.
AATGAGAGAGGAAAACTAAATAAATTAGAACTCTTCTCGTGCCCAGCTGCTGTCGAAACAAATGGAAGCACCGCACTGACCTCTAGTTCCTTACATGAAGGCCACGTAAATATGAAAATCTAACGCCTGTTGTACTGACATCTATATCATCGTCATCAACATCATCCCGAACAGTGACTGCAAAATAAATAGCCAATGCATAACCCGTGTTAAAAAGAAAAATACATAAACTGTGGATGAAGTAATGGTCGTCTTTGGCATCTCCAGCGACATCAGGAAAATACTGGAACCGCAGCATCAGGAGAGAGAGAGTTCGATGCACCGAAACTTTTTGAGCGCCTGAATTCGGTAGTTCGAGTCCTAACCGCTTGAAATGAACCCCAGTCGCCGAAACATTTAGCAACAGGACCGTAACAATATCTGGCGTATTATTCTGCGTATGAGTGAAGAAATTTGAAAATGTCTTCGAGTATGTGTGTGCTTGCGTTTTCCCTCAGTGGGAATGAACTAGCAGATTCTTTGACCATAATAATTTTTGTATTTTGTTCTGCGTACGAATTATATCATCATCATCATCATCATCATCATCATCATTCAAACGCTATTATACTCTCTTATACACAGGATCTAGTAAAAGGAAAACGGTACAAATAGGAACTAGCATCAGTGAATAGCGAAACTAGGCCTCACTTCACCTACAAATAACATCTTCATAGTGCTGGGACGGGAAACGGTAGGGGGGGGGGGTGGAGACACTCAGACACATAGATACACGGCCACACACACACACAAAAGGACGCACACGGACAAAAGGAGCCACGGACGCACACGGACACAGACACACGGATATATGTACTGTATACACGGGCACGAACTCAAAGACAATCATGGACACACGAACATGGACACGTACACACAGAAAAGACATACAGACAGATATACACAAACACGGTCACACACGAGCATGGACACGTACACACGGATACGGACACACAGGCACACACGGACACAAAGGAACAAACATGGACATATGAACACACGGACACAGATATGTACACTCATGGACACGGACACACCATGACACGGACAAACACAGAGACACCCGGACACGGACAAAGACACACACACACACACACACACACACACACACACACACACACACACACATTAGCACGGACGCACGTACTGACAAGGACACAAAAACTTGGACACGCACGGACACAGACACACATGAATACACACGGACACAGACACAAAACTACACACGGACATATGCACACACAGACACAGATACGTACACTCACGGACACGGACTGAAGAGCTGGAGGGATATGGAAGATGAAAGGGAGACATAAAGAGAGGAAATGAAACAGGGAGAGAGGAAGGAACGAAGAAGAGAGGGGAGAAGAGAAGAGGGTAGAGGAGAAGGAGAACGGAGGAGAGGAGGAGGAAGGAAAATAAAGTAAGACGACAGGAAATGGAAGGAAAAAGAAAAAAGCGAGGGGAAATGGAAAATGGGAGAGAAAGAGGAAAGCGAAAAGGGGGGAAAGGGAGAGTAGGAGGGGAGAAGGAAAAGTAGAAAGGGAAGGAATAGGGTAGAGGTGAAGGAAAAAAAGAAAGAGAAGGTGAGGGAGGTAAGGGAAAGAGAGAAAAAGTGAGAGGAAAAGGAAAGTGGGAGAGGGAGAGGGAAGGTACAAGAACGGGATGAAAGTAAGCGAAGAGAAGTAGAAGTGGAATAAACAGATGATGAGTGAAAAAGAAAGGAGAGAGGAATGGAGAAGGTGGATGGGGAGAGAGAAGGGAAAGGGAAAGAAGAAAAGAAAAAGGGAAAGTAAGAGGGGGAAGAGGAAAGAGGGGCGCAGTGAAAAAGGAAATTTGGAGGGGAACAAGGGAAGAGGGAGAGGGGGTGAGGAGGGGAAGGGTGGGTGGGGGAAAAGGGAAGGGAAAGGGAAAATGGGAAATAGAGAAAGGGGGTTACGGAATGGGAGGACGGGGGAAGGGGAGACAGGCAGAGGGACCAGGGGAGACAGGTATAGGGGGGAGGGGGAGAGGGTTAATAATGACAAGATGACAGACGGTACTAACAACACCAGCTGACTTAGGGGGAGGGGAGGATGGGTGAGGTTGAGCCATCTTCCTTTCTCTCTCTCTCTCTCTCTCTCTCTCTCTTTGGATTCCTATTAAATAAGTTTCTTAATCAAATTTTCCTCACATAGACATTATAACTTATTATCATTCATCCCATCTTTCCTCTTTCCTTTCATCTTCTCTTAATTTCCTCCATCCTTCTCTCCTTCCCCTCTTATCCACACCTTCCCCCTTGATTTTCTCCTTCCTCCTCTCCTTCCTCTTCCTTCTTGCTCTTGATATGCTGCAGTCACACCAGCTGGCGGACAGACAGGTGGCCAATACGGTTTACAAGGGGTTGGGTAGGGGGGCCATTTCTCTCACGATATGATATTATGTATTGGTGTGAATGTATGCAGAGAGAGAGAGAGAGAGAGAGAGAGAGAGAGAGAGAGGTCTCACGTTCGTCTTCTTTACTTTGCCCAAATTTTCACCTTAGACTGAATAATGCATGGAAGCCTTTGGGGTTTCTTCTTGCTTGGCGTGTGTGACTCTCTCTCTCTCTCTTTTCCCTTCTTTTCACTCTCCCTTTCTTTCTTAGTATTCCCGTCTATTCACGCATCCCTTCTCTTTGTGTTTCTCCTTTTCTCCTCTGTTTCTCTCTCTCTCTCTCTCTCTCTCTCTGTTCCCCCCCTCGTGTTTCTCCATATCCTCTTTTCCCTTCTCCCTCTCCCACTATTCTCATGTCTCTCCCTTTCCCCTCCTTCCTCTCTTTCCTTTTTTTGTTCTGCTCTCTTCCCCCCTCTACTGCCTCTCTGCTTCTTCCTTTCCTTATCTCCTTTCCCCTCTTTGATATTCTTGCAGTGAAATTCTCTTTCCCCTGTTTCCTCTCCATTGCACCCTTTATCTCAGTCTCTATCTCTCTCTTTCTCTTTCCCGCCCACCCATTCTCTCTTTCCCCTTCTCTTTTTCCTCATCAGTCTTTTCGCATGCCTTATCTTTCCTTTTTCCCCTTTCCTCTCTTTCCATCCAGTCTCTCCTTTTTCTTACTGTCTTTCACTTTCCCTCTTTGCCCAGACTCACTTCACCATCCTTCCCCCGCCCTCTCTCTCTCTCTCTCTCTCTCTCTCTCTCTCTCAGCCCCACCGCCGCCCCACCATCTGCCACTCGGTTTCACTTATTGCCAAAGACCCAGAATGAGTTATAAGCACGCACGATTTCTACCAATAACGGAGAGAAAACGGGGCGTCGCCTTCCGTAACGCTGTAGAAGAGGCGATTCATTGATTTCGTAACTTGGCATCGGTGTGGACGAGGCTTGATGGAAGGAGGTCAGGAACGGGAGACAAGGAAGTGGAATGTGAGCGAGGGATCAAAGGAGGAGTTACGCTATAGCCTATGTCCTAACTCTGACGTACAAAAGAGAAACGTGGACTGGGGCAGAGGGATACAGGTCGAGTGTGAGGGCTGTCGAAATGAAACTGTGTGTGTCGATTTTATGGCGTGGGGGGGGGGGCGTGTGTGATGTCTCTGCTCTCTTTATAACACCGTATGACAGATGACGTGTTTTTCTCAGTTTATTCATGAAATTGACCAGGTAATTTTATTCGGATTAGGGGTGATTTTTCGAAGTGGAAGGATTTGACATGCCTTCATTTACCGCTCCAGCACGACAGGTGTTTCCCAAGTTAAAAAAAAAAAAAATCGTCTGGATGTACAGTACGTAGAAGTAGAAGAAAACCAGCTTCATGAGGTTAGCTCAAAGATGAACTGATTATCTTTGGTTTCGCTTGGTTTCACTGATTTAAGGATTTATTTATTTACCGGTATTTATTTATTTATTTATTTACTTTATGACTGACAGTGTAATGGTGTATTTTGAGTGAACTGATTACTCGATATATTTTCGTTTAATTTTTTTTTCGTCTTAGTGATTTTTTCTTTTTTCTTTCTTTCTCTTTCTTAGCTGTTGGAATGTGTTTTCCTTCTTGCTCTACTTTCTCTCACTATTGGTCTTTTTTTTTTTTTTCCGCCTCTCCCTCCTTCTCTTACACTCTCTTGCTTCTTCCTCTCCTCCTCTTCTCTCCTTTCTTATCTCTTCTATCTCTCTCCACCTTCAAAGCCCCTTCCCTTGCTCTCTCTCTCTCTCTCTCTCTTTCTTTCTCTCCCTCTCTCTCTCTCTCTCTCTCTCTCCCTCTCTCTCTCTACCACAAAGTGAAGTCGACAACAGAACCGATTTTGACCACATACCACACAACACGCACGGAAAGAGAGAGAGAGAGAGAGAGAGAGAGAGAGAGAGAGAGAGAGAGAGAGAGAGAGAGAGAGAGAGAGAGAGAGAGAGAGAGAGAGAGAATACGTTCACCTTGCAACTGGAAAAACTAGAGGTTGATTTTCGTGCCGGTCAGACTCTTGGAAAAAGTTGTTCTCCCTCCCGTTTGTCCCTCTTCACCCAGTAGTGTAATTAGGGACCTGCATATAACACTAACGGCTGTGGATCTCATTCTAGGGAAGATTAGCCTTAGAAAATCTTGAATTGTTACTTGTGTGGTTGACAGGCACTGATCTAAGACTTCATCATCATCATCACCAGCATCATCATCAACATCGTCGTCGTCATCATCATCGTCATCATCAACATCGTCGTCGTCATCATCATCGTCATCATCAATATCATCACCATCATCATCATCTTTTTTTTTTCCTTCTTAATTCCCGCTTCTTCCATCCTCCCTCCCATCTTCTCCCTTCACCCTTATCCCATTTCCTCTCTCCCTCCTTCCCTCATCCTTCTCCCCTCACTCTCTTCACTCTTTCCTCCTTCCCTCGCACTCCATCCTTCTCACTTCGTCTCTCCCTCTCTCCCTCCTTCCATTTCACTCCATCTCTCCTCCCTCCCTTCCCTTCCTTCCACCCACCCACTCCATCCTGCTCATCAATCGCTCTCCTTCCCTCCCCCTCCCTCTTTTCCCTCCCCCTCCCTCCCTCCCTCCCTCCCTTCCTCCCTATAATTGCTCCTTTCCTCCACCATCTGTCGACCAGGAACAGAGAATTCCTTACTTTCACTCCCTGTGCTGTGGAGAGAGAGAGAGAGAGAGAGAGAGAGAGAGAGAGAGAGAGAGAGAGAGAGAGAGAGAGAGAGAGAGAGAGAGAGAGAGAGTTGTCGCAAACTGTGTAGTGCCTTAAATATTTTACCTGTTTCCAATAATTGCCTCGACCTCCAATGTTTCCCATGCCAGTTTCTTCTTTTATCTATCCCTCTATCTAGCCATCAGGCTATCTAGCTGTCTATCTATCTATCTATTCTATCTGTTTTTTCCACATAGAATTAAGAGGAAAAACTCGTAATATTACTACTCCCCCTACCTCCTGCCTCCCCTTCTCTCTCTCTCTCTCTCTCTCTCTCTCTCTCTCTTCCTGATATAATGCGTCAGAGAGGGGTGTGACGGAGAAGGCAAAAGCAGGGCGTAGTACTCTCTTAACCCTGGGCAAAAGCATGATGGAGACGCAGTGGAATTAGAGACTAACTTCTGATCCCGACTGTACCAACCATATACCGCACAGCAGGTGTCGTGGGAAGAGAAGCCTTTAATGAATAGGGACAGAAGCGCCTGGTGGTTTGTTTGTGGGCACTCCTCACAAGACGCGGCGTCAGACAATGGATAGATAGATTGATGGACAGAAAGAGACAGGCACAGAAGGATAAAAATAAACTGACAACCTGGGAGTAATAAAGGGGTTATAAGCAAGTAAATTCCCTTATCTCTTATCTGAAGTAAAAACAACAGGTAGAATAAGAAGACAAGCTCGTGCCTCCTCCCCCCTCCTCCTCACTCTTACAGTATATTACCTGAAGATGTCTTGAGAAAATTGACGAAAGCTCAGGATTCTAATTTTCTTTCTTCCTGGCTAGTTATACATCACACCCTCTTATACACATATTCTTAACTTCTTCCTTAAGATGCCGGCAATTTTGGCTTAGTTCTGGTTACCCTAAGACGATTTTCCTCAGCTCAGAAGACACCTATCAAGTTAAAGTCATTAGTTGTAGGTAAAGACAAAATAATATAATCGTAAGAAGCAAGAAGGATCGAGCTATGGGTGTTACTGTAATATAGAGGTACTCATAGTGAAGGCTTTATTAGGAAAAATGACTCGTTAAATAAAGCTCAATAAAGCTGGGTT
>NC_137003.1:44222086-44252086 GCF_032717465.1 Coenobita brevimanus | reverse complement strand
TGAAGGGGATGAGGACGGGTGGAGGAGGAGGAGTGAAGTGGATGAAGTAGGGTGAAATATGGGTGGAAATGAGGCAGGGTGGAAGAGGAGGGGTGGATGGGATAAGAAAGGGTGGAGGATTAGTAAGGCAGGATGGGGAAAGGGTGAGGCACGATGAAAGAAGGGCGAGGCAGGATGGAGGAAGGGTGAGGCAAGATGGAGGCAGGACTCAGTAAGAATGGGTTAGGCAGAAGTGAGGAAGGGTTTAGGCAGGGTAAGGGAGGGTGAAGGAAGGCTGAAACAGGATGGAGGGAGGCGGAGAAAGGAATGACAGAGACAGGAAAGCGAATCATGGAGGAAGAGTGAGGAAGGGAGGGTGAGGAAGGAGGGAGGGAGGCAGGGTGAGACAAAGAGAGCGAGCAGAGTGAGGCAGGATGAAGGGAGGCAGGCTTAGGCAGCGTGGGGCAGGAAGGGTGAGGCAGAGGGACGGCATATCCACTTATACAAACATTGGACCCCCGTAACTACAAACAGACCGGAGGCGAGAGAGAGAGAGAGAGAGAGAGAGAGAGAGAGAGAGAGAGAGAGAGAGAGAGAGAGAGAGAGAGAGAGAGAGAGAGTGTTACATAGATACATGGACCACACAGACCTCACGGTCCCTACAAGGTGGTCCGGCCTTAATCCTAATATAGTGCATAGGAGCAAGAGAAAAGGATAGCACAGCAGAAGGCTCTCTCCCCCACCCTCCAGACCCTCCGGCATTTGCCGTACAGGAAGCAAGAGAGGAAGTATTACCTTGCAGGAATGAAAAACCTGAAGGAATTTTATAGGATCGGCAGAAAGTAGAATAATATGGAAAAGGAAAATTTGGGCATACAGCCACATACTTACTCTATGCATGCATTTTTTTTTTTTTAATCAAAAGATGAATAGAATGCTTATCTATTATATATATCCTAAAATATTATCTGTGTCTAATAGACACATGAATGCAGACGCGAATATGCAATAATTGCTCCATCCTAACTAAACGATACCAATTGCGTCGAGATACATGTCCAGTCTCTTTTTAAATATATTTATGGTACCACTCTCAATCACATTCCCAGGGAGTTTATTCCATTCGCTTACAACAGAGTAAGTGAAGAAGTTTTTGGTTGTATCAAGATTAGCCCTCCTTGCTTGCAACTTCATACCATTTCTTCGAGTTACAGTCTCGGTAATTACTGTGAATAGCTTGCTTGAATCAGTATTACTAAAGCCTTTTAGAATCTTAAAACATTCAATCAGTTGTCCCCTGAGTCTCCGTTTTCTAAGAGAGAATAGGTTTAATTCCCTGAGTCTCTCGAGGTATGGTTTACTCCTCAGGGACGGGATTAACTTGGTAGCCCTACGCTGGACCGCTTCTAGTATTTCTATATCTTTAATTAGGTGAGGCGCCCAAAATTGCACTGCAAACTCTAAGTGTGGCCTGACTATGCTTTTGTATAGGGGGATTACAATATCTTTGCTTTTATATGTAAAATGTCTTTTGATGAAGCCTAGGGCCCTGTTGGCGGCAGAGATACATTGATTCGAACATTTCAGATCGTCTGATATTAGTACGCCTAGATCTTTAACTAGTGAGGACTTGCTAATGATTTGGCCCTTCATTTCGTAATCATACCTTTTGTTTTTCTTCCCACATTGCACAGTACCTGACATTTGCTTACATTGAAGGGCATTTGCCATTTTTCTGACCGGCTGATAATTTATTAAGGTCATAAGATTTTCCATGAACCTCTCACATAATGAGTGCACAAGTAAAACTAAGATGCCGGACTATAAAAACGCAGATTTTAACGGCCTAAAGGACGCCCTGAGTACACTAGCTGAGCACATAGAAAGAATTAATGATGTAAACGAAATGTGGGCAGAATTTAAGCACGTATTCATGACCGCTCAAAACAAGTACGTGCCAATGAAATCTAGACAAAACAAGGGTAGAAGCAAACCAGCGTGGTTTAATGCCGATATTAGCAGAGCAGTTAAAGAAAGAGACCGTCTCCACACCTTGCTTAAAAGTCACACAAGTGAATTACTCACAGGGCAATATACCAGTAGTAGAAGAAAAGTTAAAAAACTCATTAGAACAGCTAAACGACAATTTGAAATTGATATAGCAAAAACAAGTTCTACGGATCCTAAGCTTTTTTATGGATACATTAACGGCAATAAGAGACTCAAGGCGGGCGTTGGTCCACTTATCAGCGACGAGGGTGCTCTTATCATGGACGATCAGGAAATTGCCTCTACTTTAAATAAGTTTTTCAGTTCAGTTTTCACAGTAGACGCCAATGACACCATCGAAGAGCATCAAATGTCAATCCAAAACGCACTAAGTGATATGCATATTAGCAGTAATGAAGTGAGAGATAAACTTAATAAAATGAACAGTAGTAAGACTCCCGGCCCAGACAATTTCTACCCAAAAATACTAAAAAATGTGATGGATGTAATATGCAGCCCTCTAACATCTATCTTTAACAAGTCCCTACAACAAGGAAAGGTTCCAGCAGACTGGAGACTGGCTAACGTGACCCCTATATATAAAAAGGGCAGTAGAGATCAACCACGTAATTATAGACCAATTAGCCTAACCTCTGTCATGGGAAAGATCCTAGAATCATTAATTAGAGATAGGATAGTTGAGTTCCTAGAAACTAATAATGTAATTAGGAACATCCAGCATGGCTTTAGAGAGAGAGAGAGAGAGAGAGAGAGAGAGAGAGAGAGAATGATGCTGACTGCAATATACTGTACATGTACATGTCACGTGCTCTCCCTCCCTCCCTCTCTCTCTCTCTCTCTCTCTCTATTTTCTTCCTCTCTTCTCTCCCTAGTCATTCTGTGTATTATTTCTTTTCTCTTGTTTTCCCTTCTTGCTTTTCTTTCCCTGTCCTCTCTTTCTTCTCTTCTTTTTCCTCTCGCCTCAATCTTCTTTCTTTCTTTCTTCTCCCTCCCACTATTTTCTCTACCCCTTCTCTCTCCACAGTCTTTCTCTCTCTCCATCTCCTCCTTTCTCGCTCTCCTCTCCTCACTTTCCCTTCATCCTCCCGCCTTTTCCTCTTATTTTTTTCCCTTCCTCTTTTCTGTCTTCTTCTCTTAATCCCCATGCTCTTTTATTCTCTCCCTCTCCTCTCTCCTCCATCTCTCATTTTCTCTCACCCCCCTCTCTCCTCTCCCTCTCCTTTTCTCTCTCTACATATTTTCTTCCCTCTCGAATATCAATCTTGCCAATTACTTTATTTTCTCACATAATTTTCAACCTTTATAACATTATTTTTCTCTTTTTCTCCTTTTTCTCTCTTCTATTCTCCTCTGTTTTTTCCCCTCCTCTCACACACATCACTTCCACCTTACTTTTCCCCCGCCTCTCTCTCTCTCTCTCTCTCTCTCTCTCTCTTATATCACCCTTGGCACGTACTTTCTTCCCCCACCTTAATTTCCTTTCACTTCTCGAGTTACGGTAATGACCTGATAAATTTCCAGTGTTGACCCCATTACGTAACAGACAGGGGGAGGTGTATGGGGTGTAGGGGGTGTAGGTGGGTGTAGGAAAGGTGTGAGTGGGTGTGTGTAGGTGTGAGTAGATGTATGACGCTTGTGGAAGGGTGTAGGAAGGTGTGATTTAATTTACTCGTGATGATGGCGGGTGTTGGCAGAGTGTAGGTGTTTTTTTAATACTTGTGGGTGGGTGTAGACGGATCTGGGTGGCTTTAGGAAGGTGTAAGTGGGTGTAGCCAGCTGTGGGTAGGTGTGGGAAGGTTGAGGAAGGAAGGAGAATGGGTGTACCAAAGTGTGATCCGATTTTGCTACTGTGATGGAAGGTTTGGAAGCTTGTAAATGGGGTAGGTAAGTGTGTGCAGGTGTAGCAAAGTGTATATAGGTGTAGAAGGGTCTGAATGGGTGTAGCCAGGTGCGAGAAGGTAGTGGAGGGATGGAGGATAGGTAATTAACGTGAACTTTGATTAAGCTTTGCGGTAGAAGGTGTTTGAAGGGTGTAGAAAATGTGGCCAGGTGTGGAAGGGCGTGCGTAGGTGTGTGTGTGTGTGTGTGTGTGTGTGTGTGTGTGTGTGTGTGTGTGTGTGTGTGTGTGTGTGTGTGTGTGTGTGTGTGTGTGTGTGTGTGTGTGTGTGTGTGTGTGTGTGTGTGTGTGTGTGTGGTAATGTACACGTGGAGATGCACGATGTGGAAGGATTATCGAATCTCAGGGAATGGACTATCTTACGCTTGTCGTCTCTCTCTCTCTCTCTCTCTCTCTCTCTCTCTCACACACACACACACACACACACACACACACACACACACACACACACACACACACACATCAAAGCAGCTACTGACTTGGATGATGCTGTATAATCCCCCTTGATATTAATACCGTGACGCTTAAGGAGGTACTAAGTGGGGGATCAGAGAGAGAGAGAGAGAGAGAGAGAGAGAGAGAGAGAGAGAGAGAGAGAGAGAGAGAGAGAGAGAGAGAGATTCATACATACATACGTATACATAAATACATACATACCCATATTATAAATTAGATTCAATACATACACACAAACTTGTAGCAGACGCATGCATACAGTATATCTACGTATACATACACGTGTACTTAGAGACTTCTCTCTCTCTCTCTCTCTCTCTCTCTCTTTCTCTCTCATTACTTTATTACCCCCCTCAAAAAGAAGGCAAGATACTCAAGGTGTGGACGAGCGAAAGTGTACAAGGCAGGGATGATATTCTCTGATTTGAATTCGAATTTTCACACTATTAATCCAACTTATTTATTAACTTTTTTTACTGTCTCTGTGCACTATTAACTTTATTTTAAAAATGTTATGATAATTTTAATACCCTTTTTTTTGTTTATCTTTCTGAGCAAAGGTTCATTTCTATTGCCACTGTCTAGCTCGATTTTACTTCCAATATTTAGAACTTCGTGTTTATTAGTATCAAAAATTTTCATCTTCGAGTCAAAATGGTGCTTTTATAGTATCTGGATTTTTCTATCTTTGTATGAGTGTGTCCGTTCGGTTATCGCTTTTATAATCATCGTAGGCTAATTTGCGATATTTTACAGCTTAAGTGCTTGCCATTATCGTTTTTATCCTACACACGCAAGCGATTGAAAAGTGAGTCTTGAGGAACGTCACTTATTCATTCTGTCTGATCCTTTCTCCTGATTCCGGTGCTCTTGTTGTCGTTCCGTGTGCCAGCTCCGTCAACCAGTGAATAAGTGAGATGGAAAGTGAAGGAGGCATGGAAGGAGGAGAGGGAGAAGGACGTAGAGACGAGGAGAGGGAGATAGGAGGAGGGAAGGAAGGAGAAAAGGGACAAGGGGGAGGTGAAGATGGGAGGGAAATAGGAAGAGGGAAGGAAGGAGAAAGGGGAGAAGGAGGAAAACGAGAGAGAAATAGCAGGAGGGAAGGAAGGAGAAAAGGAAGAAGGAGGAAGAGAAGACGAGAGGGAGATAAGGGGAGGGAAAGAAGGAGGAAAGAGAAGACGATGGGGAGATAAGAAGCGGCGAGGAAGGAGGGAAGGAGGGAAGGGGAGAAGGAAGGAGGGAAGAATGGAGGGAAGGAAGGAGAGAGGCGTCTGATAAAGGGAGTCAAGGCTGCATTGATAACCCTTAGAAATTAATTACATGATCATCTTACTCACTCTAGGGCTTGTGTGGTAGGAAGGGGGGGAGAGGAGGAGGAGGAGACAGAGAGAGAGGAGGATAAAAAGAACGAGAGGAAAGGAGGAGAAGAAGAGAAGAGGAGGAAAAGAGAGGCAGGAGGATAATAAGGACGAGAGGAGAGGAGAAGACAAAAAATGTGAAAGGAGAAGATGGGGAGTAGAAGAGGAAAAGGAGAAGGGAGAAAATGAGGGAGAAGATGGGGAGTGGAAGAGCGAAAGGAGGAGATGGTCGAAAATGAGAGAGAAGAAGAATACAAGATAGAAAAGAGGAGGGGGAAAGGAGGTGTAGATGAGAGAGGGGAGGAAAGGAGAGGTGGTGGAGGAGAAGGGGGGAGGAACGAGAGGGGTGAATGACGGGGAGAAGGAGAGAAAGATGGAAAGGAGAGAAAGAAGAGCAAGGGTAAAAGGGAAGGAGGAAGATTAATAAATGAAAACAGAGACGGAACTGAAGGAGAGGAGAGAAAAGAAGGGAGGAGGGGATGGAGAAGAGGATGGGGGGGGGGGAAGAGGACGGGAAGGAGAGAAAGGACGTAAGGAGTGGAAAGAAGGGGAAAAGAAGAGGGGAATCGAGAAGAAAGAAGGAAAAAAGGAAGAGGGGTAGGAAGGGAACAAAGAAGAGTAGAAGGAAGAGGAAGTGCGGCTACGACAGGAAGAAAGGTATTGGACGAAGAAGAAGAGGAGAAGGAAAAGGAGGGAAAAGAGAGAAAGGAGAGGAGAGAGAGGGAGGAAAGAGAGACAAGTGAAGAAGTAAAGAGAGGAGAGGGAGGAAAGGAAAGGGATGAGAGGGAAGAAAGATACCTGGAGAGGAAATAGTGAAAGAAGAATGCGAGGTAATTATGAGAGGAGGAAACATTAGGAAAGAGTGAGAGAGGGAGGGGGGGGAGAGAAAAGAAGAATGGAAGTGACGAAAAGGTCTGAATACAAAAGAAAAATACTGGAGAGAGAGAGAGAGAGAGAGAGAGAGAGAGAGAGAGAGAGAGAGAGAGAGAGAGAGAGAGAGAGAGAACAAAACAGAAAAGAGCAAAAAGAGAGCAGACAAAAAACAGAAAGAGAGCAGAGAGCAGACCCAATTTTCCCTTCTGATGCGGACCAATGGAGCAGCATAACTTCTATAAAACCCTTGACCACTGACCCAGCATGACCCCTCCCCCCCTCTGTCACGAATCAATTCGCGACATTTCCTTTTTGTGAGAAGCCACGAACTATTAGTGGAAAACTCACTGTGTATCGCTCAGTTAACCGTTTCTCTCTCCATTTCGGGGTATACTTTCCAAATCATTCGTCACTTTCAAAAGTGACCGATTTAATGCACGCCACTAAGTGCGTTACTGAGCGATACAATTGTTTCTTTATCGTTCGCCTCTGCTTGCATAAACCGTTAGCCACTCCTTCTTTTGGTGGCTCGTCGTCCTGCCTATGCATTATTTGAATTCAGTTTAGTGTTTGCTGTGACGGAGACAGGACCTGTGCAGCAGTGCGAGAGGTCAGCTAGTACCCAAACTCCACTTACAGTTTCTCCAAGCTCCCACCTTTAGTTCTCCAGCTTTGGGTGATACACCGCATTCATTGACTAGTATTTCCTTTGTGTATTTTGTAGTCTTAAGAGTTTAGTTAAGGTGTTTTTCCTAGGCGTAAGTATTTAGCTTCTGTGTGAGTGAGCGAGTGCGTCTCATTTAATTTGATTTGAAATGTAATGTTAAATTTGTTTTTGTAATTAATAAATTTAACAGTTCTATTTCTTGAGCTTAATGTAGAGTAAAAATCTTGTTTCATTTCTCCATAATTAAGCTTATTTTCCATATAGCTCCTAGCTTGCATAAACGTTTGCTTTCATAACTGGTACTTAGACCAGTCTTGTTGTATTAACTTAAAATCCGTTGTGCCAGGAGTTAATGCATCAGCAAGAACCTGATGTTATTATTATTAGTATTAGTTATTTATTGTCAGGGTAGATGTAACTTTCTCCAGAGGCTAACAGTACAGTAATTCAGCAATTGTGAGTAATTAGTCTCTGCTGTGTACTGTTGAGAAAGTTTATAAATTCTCGTTCTTAGAGAATCGTGCACAAGCCAGCGTAAAGTAATCGTTGCTTGATGTAGCAAGACAATCATTGTCTCTGCGCTTCAATATTATTGAATATAAATATCAATTTAAATAATATTTAACCATTTATATCAAAATTACAGATCTATTTTAAAAACCCCGTGACAATTGGCGACCTCATTCCAGGATATTAACTCCTAGCTCTAAAGCTATTCACGAGATAGTGCTCACTCATTCATATTTAGGTATTTATCATTAAAGTTTATAGGCACAAGCTTACTGGTGTTTACCCTTAATTTAGCAAGTGAATTTTGCTTTATTAATCAATAGAATACTTAACTCTAGTTTATTTTTGGTAACGCCAGACAATTTTATTCGCTTCTGGGAAGTCGCCGTACCCATTGTGTTTATTGAGTCTTCCCAGTCATTTACATTTTTTATTTATTCTTTGCCAGTTAACTGGATAAGACTGGTCACCACTAGCTTGTGTCTGTACTCTTTACTTGTGTTTATTAGTATTCGTCGCTAAGCAGTCAGTACTCAATTTCGGTTTTACTTAGTAAATTGAGCTAGCATCATGGCTACAGCTGTATATGTACAGGAAGCCAAAGATATTGGTCTCACAGACCCAGAGAAAATACAGAGTTACGTTCTCTCACGGTTCAATTACGAGCAAGAACGTGAGGAAGATGCTCGTGAAGAGCGTAGGATTCAGCGCGAATGCGAGCGAGAACAGCGTGAGGAACGTGAAAGAGAGCGTGCTTATGAACAAGAGCAGCGTGAGAAACAGCGCGAATACGAGCAGAAACAACGCGAGCTCGAGTTAGAAAAAGAGCGAGAACAGCGCGAATACGAGCAGAAACAACGCGAGCTCGAGTTAGAAAAAGAGCGAGAACAGCGCGAATACGAGCGTGAACAACGAGACAAAGAACGAGAACATGAACTTGAAGTGCTGAAGCTCTAGCGAGATTCCTTGGCTTCAGACACGTCTGGTGCAGTTGGTCAAAGCTCCACGAGCGTTCTCCCTGCACATGTCCTGGCGACCCCACGCATCAAGCTTCCTTCATACAAGGAAAGCGAGCGAATCGAGCCGTACATAGCTCGTTTTGAGGACATGGCAGACTTATATCAACTGGATGAGGCAGCTAAGCGGCTTCAGTTTCTTAGCCTATTTGAGGGCCCTGCTCCTCGATATTCTCCACAGAATTCGTGGAGACAATCTCACATATGAGATGATGAAAGCTGCACTCATTAAGGCGTATGGTCTCACAGTAGACGACGCCAAAGTTCAGTTCATGCGAGCTCGTCTCCAAGACAAGGAGACAGCTGTTCAGTTCCTTGATCGTCTCACAGCTTACTTAAATGAGTGGATGGAGAAAGATGAAACTCCTTCCACGCGTGAGGGGATAATTGACCTTATGCTGCGTACACAGCTAGAGAGGTCGTGGCCTGCTGAGCTCATAGCACAGCTTAAGATCTGCCAGGTGAAAGATGCCAGCCAAATGGCAGAGAAGGCTGACGCATTCTTTACTGCATACGGGTATCAAGCTCGTAAGCAAAACACCTGGAGCAGAAAAGATACTGCCAAGTCTGGGAAGCCGTCTCAGACTGAATCCCAGCACCAAGGCCGTTCTCAGAATAATGGCCAAGGTCCAAAACCGCAGTGGAAGGACCAGGGGGCAAAACACTCAGAAAACCTGAGTGGAAGAGGTACAACAAGTACCCTAACCAGCAGCAGTATCAGCCACGCAACCGACCGTCGGGACAAACTTTTTCACCTCCAGCTCAAAAGAAGCAGGAAGCGAATGCAGCCTTCATTCCTCAGCAGCAGCCTGGTGGTCACGTCCCTACCAGTGTGGGTACTTCCCCACAGTTCACTAGTCCCACAGTGACAGTGAACCCCCCTCCACAGATGGCCAATGTTCCATCTTCCCAATATAACCCTCAAGGCACAATGTTTGCCACATCAATTCAGCAGCCTCATGAGTGGCTAGCTGCTTCCTCCACAGGCCCTCCCACAGGTGACAGTACCTTCCTTGTTCAGCAAGGGTTTGTGGGAGACATTCCTGTGAAGGTCCTGAGAGACAATGGTTCCTCAGGTTGCTCTGTTAAGCAGAGTTTAGTTCGGCCTGAGCAGTATACAGGTCGACAGATCCATGCAAAGCTTATTGATGGATCAGTGAGATTGTTCCCTGAGGCATGTATCCAGGTGGCATCTCCATTTTATACTGGTACGACACTTGCAGTTGTCATGCCAGAGCCTCTATTTGACTTTATAGTAGGCAATATTCAAGGAGCCAAGGATAGTTGCTCCGATGATGGCGCCACTCAGACTTCGGCTGCTGCGGTAACACGAGCCATGACTGAGGCTCCAGATTGTGTCACCCCAGTGATCATTGAATCGCCGCAAGATCTGATGTGCAGTCAACTTGTTGTACAAGAACAACATTCTGACCCGACACTTGCTGCCGTGCGGAATAAACAAAAGGGTCGAGTGATTAAGTATTCACGGGGAGGTCGAGCCAAGTTCCTTCGTAAACAAGGACGGCTCTACCGTGAGTCACGAACACCCGAGGGCGAGGTTCGACTGCAGTTTGTCGTTCCCGCCAAGTACCGCCTAGCAGTGTTACAATGGGGTCATTGTTCAGTCTCAGGAGGTCACATGGGCAAAAGGAAGACCCAGGGCCGTATCCGAGCTGACTTTGTCTGGCCAGGGATGGGACGAGACATAGATAGTTTTGTCCGTTCCTGCAGTGTGTGCCAAAGTATCACCACTGATCAGGGACATGTCCTTCCTGTGCCGTTCATAACCACACCTGTAATCTCTGAGTCAGTTGAGAGACAGGGTAGTGGTGAAGTGGGTGCAGACCTGACGTCTCGCCCATTGGCCCCACAGGACACATTATGTCCAGGGCCTGTACATACATATTATGTACCGTAGGTTAAGGGGAAGTTGAGAGGCGACTTGAGGCTATGGAAGACCCAAGTTTGCATAAGGATTCTCAGCTTCCCGGTACTAATAGAAGTACTGTAGGTTAAGAGGGAAGTCCGAGAGAGAACTCCGCAGAGGCGACTTGAGGCTATGGAAGACCCAAGTTTGCATAAGGATTCTCAGCTTCCCGGTACTAATATAAGTATTGTATTGTAGGTTAAGGGGGAAGTTCGAGAGAGAACTCCGCAGAGGCGACTTGAGGCTATGGAAGACCCAAGTTTGCACAAGGATTCTCAGCTTCCCGGTACTAATAGAAGTACTGTAGGTTAAGGGGGAAGTTCGAGAGAGAACTCCGCAGTGGCGACTTGAGGCTATGGAAGACCCAAGTTTGCACAAGGATTCTCAGCTTTCCGGTACTAATATAAGTATTGTATTGTAGGTTAAGGGGGAGAGAGAACTCCGCAGAGGCGACTTGAGGCTATGGAAGACCCAAGTTTGCACAAGGATTCTCAGCTTTCCGGTACTAATATAAGTATTGTATTGTAGGTTAAGGGGGAAGTGAGAACTCTGCAGAGGCGACTTGAGGCTATGGAAGACCCAAGTTTGCACAAGGTTTCTCAGCTCTCCGATATTAATATAAGTACTGTAGGTTGAGGCACAGGTTGAGGACCCGTGTGCGGTTCGAGGCTATGGAAGACCCGAGTTTGCACAGGGATTCTCAACTTGTCGAAACATAATCGTATGCTAAAATTAATGGCGACCTCGAGTGTACTTTTCATAGCATGTACTGACTGCTAGCCAGAGAGAGTAATTGTAACATAATAAGAATTTTGTCTCATTGACACTTTTGATGCTCCACCTCAATTGGTTTTGCAGGTTCAGCAATGGGTGTAGCAGTTTTGCTGTGCGGGCCAGCTGATCGTCTGCCGCACGCTGCCGCCTCTTCTCCTCTGCCTTCGTCGTCGCCATATTATTTACTGTGTCATTTTACACGTAGGTACAGTTACACTACAACTGTCACACCTACGCCGTGTATTACATACACCACGCTACACAACAATTAGTTGTCAGTGTAAATGTAGCGAATTTTCGCTCAGTTTGACCTGAGTACAGGATTTTCAACGTCGTCACGGAGTTTTTCCCTCAAGCTTGCTTCTATTAACGTAAATACGAGGTTTTTTCGCTCACTGGCGACTGCGATTTTCTCCTGTAGCAGGATAGCACACACACACCACAGTGTGAATCTTGTGTGACTGAGTTAGGATTTATATATATGTATATTGAAATCTTTCTTCTGAAGGAAGAAAGATTTAATTTTCATGGGGCGTAATGTCACGAATCAATTCGCGACATTTCCTTTTTGTGAGAAGCCACGAACTATTAGTGGAAAACTCACTGTGTATCGCTCAGTTAACCGTTTCTCTCTCCATTTCGGGGTATACTTTCCAAATCATTCGTCACTTTCAAAAGTGACCGATTTAATGCACGCCACTAAGTGCGTTACTGAGCGATACAATTGTTTCTTTATCGTTCGCCTCTGCTTGCATAAACCGTTAGCCACTCCTTCTTTTGGTGGCTCGTCGTCCTGCCTATGCATTATTTGAATTCAGTTTAGTGTTTGCTGTGACGGAGACAGGACCTGTGCAGCAGTGCGAGAGGTCAGCTAGTACCCAAACTCCACTTACAGTTTCTCCAAGCTCCCACCTTTAGTTCTCCAGCTTTGGGTGATACACCGCATTCATTGACTAGTATTTCCTTTGTGTATTTTGTAGTCTTAAGAGTTTAGTTAAGGTGTTTTTCCTAGGCGTAAGTATTTAGCTTCTGTGTGAGTGAGCGAGTGCGTCTCATTTAATTTGATTTGAAATGTAATGTTAAATTTGTTTTTGTAATTAATAAATTTAACAGTTCTATTTCTTGAGCTTAATGTAGAGTAAAAATCTTGTTTCATTTCTCCATAATTAAGCTTATTTTCCATATAGCTCCTAGCTTGCATAAACGTTTGCTTTCATAACTGGTACTTAGACCAGTCTTGTTGTATTAACTTAAAATCCGTTGTGCCAGGAGTTAATGCATCAGCAAGAACCTGATGTTATTATTATTAGTATTAGTTATTTATTGTCAGGGGTGATGTAACTTTCTCCAGAGGCTAACAGTACAGTAATTCAGCAATTGTGAGTAATTAGTCTCTGCTGTGTACTGTTGAGAAAGTTTATAAATTCTCGTTCTTAGAGAATCGTGCACAAACCAGCGTAAAGTAATCGTTGCTTGATGTAGCAAGACAATCATTGTCTCTGCGCTTCAATATTATTGAATATAAATATCAATTTAAATAATATTTAACCATTTATATCAAAATTACAGATCTATTTTAAAAACCCCGTGACACCTTCCACCTCGCCCCGCCACATATATTTGACCTAGAATATCCCCAGTGACCTCTCATCATCACTGACCTCTTCTCTGACCTTTAATATAACCTGTCAGCTTATATTTGACCTTATATCATTGCCTTACTGATTTACTCTCATCATCATCATCATCATCATTATCGTTGTCGTCGTCGTCACTGTCATCTCATCATCATCATCACTAATCGTCTTGGCCATCGAAACTATTTGTCATCATCACGGTCATCATCATCATCATCATCATCATCATCTACCTATCTATCTATCTATAGCCCGACGCCCTAATCCCGCAAAGGGTGGCCGCAGACAAAACGCCTCCAAGTCGCTCTGTCACCCACCATATGACTACCCTCCCCCCAACTCACCCCCCCCTCCCTCATATCCCTCTCAACTCCATCCCTTCACCTCATCCTCGGTCTACCTCTCCCTCTCCCTCCCTCCACCTCACCTACATACACCCTCTTAGTCAGTCTCATTCTCCATTCTCTTCACATGTCCAAACCACCTCAGTGTATTTCTCCTAATCTTCTCAACCACATCCACATCCACCCCACAGCGTTCCTTCACTTCTTCATTCGTCAACCTGTCCCTCCACGTCACTCCACATGCTCCTCTCAAGTAACTCATTTCTACTGCTCTCACTCTTGACTTGTTCCCCTCTTGCAAGGTCCATGCCTCGCTTCCATACGTCAGGGTAGGGATCACAATACTATCATGCAGTGACTTCTTAACTTCCATACTCACCTCCCTATTTCTCATCACTGCTTTCAGTGTACCAACAACCTTCCTTCCCTGCTGTACCCTTTCACGCACTTCATCCTCCAAAGTTCCATCCCTACTCATCACACTACCCAAGTACTTGAATGCACTCACATTCTCCATATCCTCACCATCCAACCTCACTGCACACTCTGTGACTTCATTCCTCTCAAACACCATAACTTTACTCTTGTTTACATTAACTTTCAGATTCCTCCTCTTACACACTGTCCCAAATTCATTCACCAAACTTTGCAACTCCCATTCATCTTCACTCAACAGTACTGTATCATCAGCAAACAGCAACACCGGAAGCTTCCAAATCTCACCCTCATTCATTAGAGCCACCCCCACATCCACTGCCCTACCCTGCACCTCCTTTACAACCCCATCCATGTATATATTAAACAGCCATGGAGACATCACACAACCCTGTTTCAGTCCCACATTGAGATCAAAGAACTCACTCAGCTCACCATCCACTCGCACCGCAGCCCTAGCTCCCTCGTACATACTCTTGACAGCACTCAACAATCTCCCCTCCACTCCATATATTCTTAATACCTTCCACATACCTTGCCTATCTATTCTGTCATAAGCTTTCTCCAAGTCCATGAAGGCAGCATACACTTTCCTTCCCTTCTCTAGATACTTCTCCACTAAACATCTTAGAACAAATATCTGATCTACACACTCTTTTCCCTTCCTAAATCCCCTTTGTTCTTCTCCAACTAGCTCCTCTGTCATATGCCTAACCCTATCAATGAGTATTCTACCATATATTTTACCAGTCACACTAAGTAGGCAAATACCCCTATGGTTACCACATACTTCTCTCTCCCCTTTTCCTTTGTATAAAGGAACAATTATTATTATTATTATTATTATTATTATTATTATCATTATTATTATTATTATTATTATTATTATTATTATTATTACTATTACTATTATTGTTTGTAGTAGTTGCTGTTGTTGTTGTTTTGTTGTGGCCGTTATTGTTGTTGTCTTGTAGTCGTTGTTGTTGTTGCTGTTGTAGTGGCGTTAGTCTGGCTATAAAAGACGCTATATAAGATACGTCATCGTACTGAATGGGTTAACCTAATTTGACCTCTTCCGGCTTCCTCCTGACCCCATATGACCCGTCGTGACCTGGCCTGACCTGGCAATTGTACCAAAGACATCTAATTTGCCCCTTTCAACCTTCCAATTGTGCGCAACTCTACCAGAACAACCAAATCTACATAAATCCATGAATTTGCATGAAGTAAGATGACGCAAGACAGATACACTCATACACACAGACACAGACACAAACTTACACTGGGACACATACACAATTAATATCCCTCACACACACACACACACACACACACACACACACACACACACACACACACACACACACACACACACACACACACACAGCAACAGATTCTTTCCACCCTATATTTTTGAGCCTCGAAAGGCGACTATTTTTTTTTTTTGTGATATTCTGCCCCCAACCTTCCCATTAAGGTCAAATTCCTGTTATATACTGGGAGATTTTCAACCTTTCTCTCTCTCTCTCTCTCTCTCTCTCTCTCTCTCTCTCTCATATTTATTTTTCCGTGAGCCGGACTGATCCCAGGAGATATTTGGAGATACCGAGAGATAAAGATGGCGCGGATCTGGGAATGCAGAGAAGTGTATTGGTGGTGGTGGTGGTGATGGTGTGGTACTAGCGGTGGTGGTGGTGCTAGCGGTGGTGGTGGTGGTGATGGCGATGGTGGTGATGGTGACAGAGTGTGGGGAGGGTGATGTAGGTGGTGCTAGCAGTGGTGGTGGCAGTGATGATAATTGTGCAAGGGAAAGAACGATGGCGATGGTGGTGAAAGCGATGATGGTGATAATGATCAGACTGTAGACGGTTGTGCTTGTGAGTGGTGATACTGGTTGTAGTGATGATGATGACGATGATGCAGACGACAGTGTGGTGGTGGTGATAGTGGTGATGATAATGACGGGGTTGGTGGTTGTAATTCAGATGTTCAGCAATAATGGTTGTGATTCTAATATTTTTACCTCACTCCGATCCCAGTATATTTTGCACCCCTCTCTTAGGTACAGGTGCCCTTGATAGAAACTGAAACATTGGTGGGCAGGGAATACAATATATCTAATTCTATGTAATTCTAGTAGTTTCATGGAAGTAAATCAAGTCCCACTTCAAACAACAGAATAAATTAACTGTATATAAGTCAATGGTAAAACAGTGCTCGATTTACGGCCATCAGAATGTCATAAAATAAAGGAGAGAGGGAAAAAATTAAGTTTACATGTATATGCAAGCAATGTATTTATAGTATGATATGCTTGTGTTTCGATTAGCAAAGAAGAGGCAAAATTAAGCTTATTCAGTGGGTAAAATGAACAGTTGCAAAGTAAGTATATTACGATAACAAAGATAATGCTAACCTACATTTTAACTGGGTTGGATGTAAATAGATATAACAGAGAGTTGATTACCCCATGTTTGTTATAGCAGAATCGTATTCGTACCGGGCGCCCAGGTACGGAACTGAGATAGCTTCACATGATACAAAATATATAGGCCTATCTTCATTTAGACATACACTCTACAGGTAAACAAACTTTCACTGATCTGCACAATACGAGTAAACATATTTGCTTACATAGACCTTTACACAGGTCCGTGCGCGCGCGCACACACACACACACACACACACACACACACACACACACACACACACACACACACACACACACACACACACACACACACCTAATGTTGGCATCATCCCCAAAATACTGGGGATATCCTGGTATTTTGTCATCCATGTCATCTGATGTAGGCTACCTGTAAAACACACCCCAGGTAAGACATTTTAGACCTCTTCAATTATTCTCGTTTCCACACAGTGTCTCTATGTCATAATAACTAAAACTGCCTTCCCTCTGATGCTGAGGAAAGTTTGGTGATTTTGCTGATGGTAACAGAAATAGTTATGATGACATTCGTGGTGGTGGTGGTAGTGATATTAAGGGTGGCTGTGGTAATTATGATGCAGGGGAAAGTGTAATGATGGTGGCAGTAATGATGATATGGCAGTGACCGTGGTGAATATGATGATATACACTCAGAATCTTAAAGTCTGTATGAGTTTACATTACAGTAAATATCGGGTAGCAAAAGTTTTTCGGAAAATATTAGGTAGTACTGGTAAAATTTATAACACAAATAAGTTAGTACGAAATATAGCACATATTATGTAGAAAAAAAATTACACCAAACAATAGGTAGTACAATTTATAGCATAGTTTAGATACCGCAAAATAAGTACAAATGCTTCATAACATCTTTCATGTGAAACCTTAATAGGAACCTTAATTAAGAAATGCTGTGAGGTTTCCCTGTTTGAGGTGTGATAATTAACTATGTGTGTAGGTTCGTTTGTGAGTGGCAGGTAGACTAATCAACTGTGTGTGTGTTTTTTGCAGGTGTGTGGCAGGTGTGTGGCAGCCCGCAGACCCCTCACCCTCACCCTCAGCACCATCATCATCATCATCAACCCCCTCCTCCTCACCTTCGCAGACCACAGGTGAGTGACAATTAACAAAAAGATCCTTCTCTTAATTCTGCCACAAGGTCATCAGTAATTGTAGGTCAGTAGAGATTGGGTATTGGAGCCAATATATTATTTTCTGCTCAAAATTAGCCCAGTAATTACTCTACTGAAGTAATATATCACCATTTATCTGTCTGTCTATATCTATGTACTAATGTGCATGTATGTATGTATGTATGGATGGATGGATGCATATCTATCTGTGTCTATTCATCTATCACTCAATTTATCTACCTATCTATCTATCTATCTATCTACCTATAGAGATGGCAGGAACAAATGGGGTTACATAGAGTTTCCCGGAATATCAAACTCTATTACACATGACACTTCTCTTGTAAATACAGTTCTCTGCAGTGAAGATAATCCACTTCTGACCCACATGTTACCTAACACGAATACGTAATTCCTCTCTCTCTCTCTCTCTCTCTCTCTCTCTCTCTACCTCACATCACAAAATTTCCCCAACATTATTAGTGTTCTCTACGCATATCAAAAAATTGCAATCAAGCCTCCCCCTCCCCCAGGAAAAAAGCGCTCAAAAAATGATATTTATGGAAAAGTATTTAATTAACAGGATGAGCCAATAACCCGTAAAGCAGCGATAGAGAGTGAAATTAATAGCGTCCGGGTCAGAAATTACTAATGGATTTATATAATTATTTGGCGACCATAAATGAGAAGTGGACTGGCACGTTAATCATCTCGACGGGGATGTGAATTGGGGAGGGTTTTTTTGCCGTAGAGTAGATTTCAGAGTTTAGTATTAGGGGGTATACTATTTTATCGTGGAACTGGGTATACCACTTGTTATACCAGCGCCCTCGTCATACTTTTGCTCCTCGTCGTCATCGTCATCGTCGTCATTCTAACCTGCGTCGTCTGTAATATCGACACTATCACTGTATTTGTCTTTCTCTTCTTCCTGCTGCTGCTGTTCCTCCTCCTCCTCCTCAACCTCCTCCTCCTCCTCTTCCTCCTCCTCATCATCATCATCCCTTCCCAGCTTCTCACAATGATGACAGGGTAAGTAAAATGGATACCAGATATGAAAATAGCGCCATACGAGTGTTTTGCAGCAAAATACCATGCGAAACAAATCACGCCTTCATTCATTCTCCAGTTACTCATTCTACATTCTTGGCTCTAGTCCACAGAATGACCGACCAGAAATGCAGCTCATCCACAGACTGCTTGAATCCGGATGACGTCGTTTCTATACGCCTTTTGCTCTAACTTGGCCAGATTTGTCATCTCTCCATCCTGAATGCAGAAAATTAACACAGGGTGCTAGTCACGAAGAAGGGTTATGGAAAAGATGTAGAGGCGGAGGAGGAGGAGGAGGAGGAGAAGGAGGAGTCTTATTATGACACTGAGCTGCGTGAAATATGTTGCTAATGGAGGAAAAATCTGGACCATGTTAAAGTGAAAAGAGTATAGTAGATTCTTGCTACTTCCTGGCGATTTTATTCAGCTTAGAAAAAAAAAAGAAAAGAAAAGGTCTCTCGTATTTGAAAGGGTGTAATAAAAGGCTGTATCTAACCCCTCCAGTTCGAAAAGTCTGCCCTATACTGAATAAAATCGTCTGAGTATAGCAAGAATAAAATTAAAATGGTTACCTAGACTCAGGGATTAAGCCTTTCACTGGTAGGACCCTATTTCTGCTGGATTCTTGCTGCCTCCAGACGATTTTACTCAGCTGAGGGGAGACTTTTTCGATCTAGAGGGGTTAGGTGTGGCCCTCAATAATCCCCTCACTGCTATATAGTCAATCATTACCGACTTCATTAAAATCGTCTGGTGGTGGTCTGACTAAAATGATGATTATGTGTGTCAGTGATGGAAATAGCCCGCTCAAACTCCAATGACTCTATCCAGTAAATTAGTGTGGCAGTAGCTAGAAAAAAATACTAGAGTTGCCCCTCCCATGACAGAGCAAATGTTGACAGTATCAAGTTAACTGGAAGACAGTACAAGAGTTACTCCTACCATGAGTGGGTATTGGTCACAACATTAACACCACCCATTTCCAGCACTCTCGCCTCCATACGATAATGCTGGCAATAACACTCCATCACCCGGCCCTCTTGCGGCATCTTTACCCAATAATCTGTGTTCCTAGTCAAGCCTTTCATCTTCCCTGAGTCACTTCGTCTCTCTCTCTCTCTCTCTCTCTCTCTCCTCCATCAGTGCTCCAAGATTCATGCATTTCCGCATGACTTCACGCTCTTCCATTACCCCTGTTAAATCTTCACCCCCCGTTACATCTCTACCTCACGTAATATTTTAACCCCCATCACATTAGTACCCTCTGTATCACCACCTCATCTGATTGCCACGCTTTGTATCATTATCCGTTATTGCAACTTTAATGACTCTAATGAGATGCCCTGATTAAAGAATGACCTGATTATTTTGTGGGAAGGGCTGTGGCATGTGTCTTATTTTCACTGCTGCATTCAGTGTCGATTTTTCTCCTCCTCCATACCTGTTATCCTATAGGTGTGTGTGTGTGTGTGTAGCCGAAACTGAAAAGAGGATTTCTATGAGACTCGGATGAATGATCGCAACAAGGTCACAGATTAATCCGCTTTAGTTTCATGTCGACTGAAGTTTTCTGAAGTGGCATTTTGACCCAAAATTGTTCACATGGTTTTCCATTACTCTGAATGTGTCGGGAAATTTCCATGGAGTTTCCTGCGTCGACGCATACTCATAAATCGTTTGTTGCGAGCAAAGCGAAGCGCGGTCCAGAAATGGCTGTTATTTGCACAATTACTGAGTGGCCCAATACGGTTGCGAAGCGCTTGTTAAAACTATTACTCTGAAAAAGACCTAAAATAAAAACACAGTGTTTAGTATTAGTTTCATATCCACTAGAATTAGGAACATCTTCGAAATATTGATACAAGGATTATTATTGGTCTCTTATAATAAATTAGTATAAGTGGAATATGATCTGTTTATTAATGTGTTGTTCATTCCTCCAAAGCAATCCCTAACACGTAGGTATATGTAATTAAGTTACACAATACACTCAAAGCTTATCCTTCACTGCTAAGGGAGTAATAATGGTGTGTAAAAGCAAAAATAAACTACAGAAAAACGTGAACGTAATGAAGCGGGTTGCGTGATACGTCTGGCTGAACAATAACGTGGTCCCTTATTTCATCGAGGTCATGCCATAATTATTCCAACACAAAACCATCTCGCCACAAAACCACATCACAAAACCACCTGGTGACATAGCCCCATAACCCAAACATCCGTGTCACAAAACTACCCCATTAAAAAACCAAGCCATCACAAAACTACCCCATCACAGAGCCACCCCATCACAAAGCCACCCCATCATAAAGCCACTCCGTCACAAAATCACCCCATCACAAAACCACCCCCATCACAAAACTACCTCAATACAAAACTACCCCATTAAACAACCATCACATCACAAAAGCATCCCATCACAAAACCACCCCATCACAAAACCACCCTGCGACAAAACCACCCCGTGACAAAACTACGTCTTAACAAAACCACCTCTCTAAATGTAAACAGTAACAGACCTACCGGTACCCTCGAATCATGAATATTTACCCCCCCCCCCTCTTCAACCCACCCCTCTCTCTGCCATTCCCAAAGTGCTTGGCTAACTTTCAACGCAATTATTTCAAATTTTTGAGAGAGAGAGAGAGAGAGAGAGAGAGAGAGAGAGAGAGAGAGAGAGAGGCGGAGGGAGGGTGAGAGCTCATCCACAAAGCATTTTTTCCTTTATTATTGGAGGGCCTGGTATACTGTATAGATATTCAGGAAAGCCGGGACTTTAAGGCCAACCAGATATTAAAAAGTTCACTCCACGTGTACTTTTTCGACCACGTTAATTAATTTCTGGGTACTGGAATGTACAGTAGAGTTAGTTAATCCGTGCACGTGTGCACGTACAAAACAGTGTGGGTTAAAGCACAGATTGTACAATATCTATCTATCTACCTTTCTGTCTGTCTATCTATCTATCTATGTATCTAACTAAAAATGAACAAGTATGAGAGAAAAGCTGAAGGTGCTGATGCAAGATGGATACCTCATGTTTGTTGGGAGGACCTAGAAAGTGTTCACGAGTAGATATCAAGGGGGAATACCCTTTGTCCCCTCCTAAAAATTCAAGGGGGCAACTTCCCCCTTGCCCTTCCCCTCACTTACGGCGCCCTCGATGACCAAAAGTTCGAGGACAGTCCTGTGCTGGCATTGTTTACTCCCATATTTCTCGCTCTCCCATCTGATACTCGTGTGTCCTCTGGTTCATATACCTATTGCATAAGAATAGTTCATATTACATATTCCATTGACGCAGCCACATGAAAAGTGTCGGGGAAGTTTTGTTCATATCTGCACACATGGCTTTATCATTTCACGTTTATGCAGAGTATGTGCTGTATTAGGAGGAAGCGTGGCCAGTTTAATGAACCAATGATGCGTAGAGGACTGTCGGATAGGGCTGCTCCATGGCTCAGTTGATTCGCGGACTCTTGTAGGGTTGAGGAGATGTCCTTACGTAAAAATCTCTCTTCCAAACGCACATCCACTGGCAAAAGCTCACTAATACTTTGTTTTTGGTCAGCTGTGTCAATGAAAGGTATTACACTACTTATTTCTATGTGACAGCAATATGAAATACACAACAAATAGAAGAGTATGAGAGGGAAGGATACTCTCTGTCGTTGAGGGGGTGAGGGATGAGTAATACAGAAGGCAGGACACAATAACGGCGTAGGTTTGCCATTGAGCTTTTATTTACGGCTCTACAGTGCACCAGTCACACAAACTATATCATAATTATGTTTGACAGGATGATTTTTTGCACCGTCGCTATATTAGTTGTCCGTCCTACAGTGCACACACACACACACACACACACACACACACACACACACACACACACACACACACACACACACACACACACACACACGTCACAAAACAAACCTGACAGAAAACCACCCATGTCCAAAAAATAACACAAACCAAACAATATGCCTCTCCCCACCGCTTTCCATTTACTTCCCCTCCCTCTTTCATCCACTCCCCCTCCTCTTTTCCATCCTCATCCTACTTCCCCTCCCCCTCACCACCCCACACATCCTGTTCCTCCTCCCTCACCCACTTCCACCCCTTTCCCTTTCCCCTCGACCGCCTCCACTCTTCCTTTTCCCCTCCACTCCCTCTCCACTCTCCACTTACCCTCCCTCTTCACAAC
Organism: Coenobita brevimanus; assembly: GCF_032717465.1. Taxonomy (NCBI): domain Eukaryota; kingdom Metazoa; phylum Arthropoda; class Malacostraca; order Decapoda; family Coenobitidae; genus Coenobita; species Coenobita brevimanus. The sequence continues at coordinate 44,229,361 of NC_137003.1, read as the reverse complement.
CCCCACCCACACTAATCCATCCTCTCTACCATTTCTGAAGTGCCTGGCTAACCCTCAGCATAATTACTCACGATTTTTTGCGTGCGTGCGTGCGTGTGTGAGTGGGGTGGTGGGCAGGAGAGCGTGCGTTGGGTGAGAAGAAGGGGAAGACTTCTGAAACTATTTTTTCGGGCTTAACTGAAGCGCTGTGTAAAATGTATTGCAATGCAGGGAGGCTCGGAGTTTGGAGTAAAGGCAAATGCAATACTACTACTACTAAATGCCATACTAATATTACTACTACTACTACTACTTCTACTACTACTACTACTACTACTACTACTGCTACTGCTACTACTACTGCAAAGCTAAATCAATAATAATTATGACTTTAACTAATGATCCTGACGTTGCAGACTCGCCCTGGCCCCATCGAAGGCACCCTGGAGGAGGACCCACCACACCTGACCTACAGAGGTGAGGCAGGGGGGACAGTGGTAGGCAAGAGTTAGGCAGGATGGGGTGGCTTTGGTAGGTAAGAGTTAGGCAGGATATGGAGACTGGTAGGCAAGAGGTAGGTATGATGGAGGGGCTTTGGTAGGTAAGTTAGGCAGGATGGGGGTACACTTTGATAGGCAAGAGTTATGCGAGCAGGAAGGGAGGCAGGCAGGGAAGGAGACAGCGAGGCAGGAAGGGAAGGCAGGAATGTGGATAAGAAGAAATGGACGGCAGGAAGGAAATACAGGAATGAGGCCAGAATGAGGGCGGGCAGGCAGAATGAGGAAAGAAAGCAGAGAGGAAGGCAAATATACTGTAATTATCCATTAGAGAGAGAGAGAGAGAGAGAGAGAGAGAGAGAGAGAGAGAGAGAGAGAGAGAGAGAGAGAAAGCGGAGGAAAGTTTGCAAGAAAGATTCAGCAGGAAGTCAGCAGTGGAATGAACGTTGGGAGGGAATAAAAAAGAAAACACAGAAGCAGGAAGGAGAGTAATGATGACACAAGCTTAACTCCCTGACTAGTGGGTTTTCTCTCTGTTAAGGCAAATCGGCTGGTGTTTGCGAAAATGACCGCTTGGATCCTATCGCGTGTTCAGACGATTTTATTCAGTTAGGGAGTGACGCTTCGAACTTGAGGGGTTAGATACAGCCGCCATTAACCCCTTCAGTACGACAGCCCTTTCCTGAACTGAATGAAATCGTCTGGAGAGAAAGAATAAACCACAGAAATACGTCATCGGAGTGAAGGAGTTAAAGACAGTAAAATTAAGACAAGAATAACAGACGATAAAAAGAGAATATCAGAAGGAAAGGCACAACAGGAGAAATTAGGACAACAAAGAAGGGACATTAATTAATATCTAAATGAGTGTGCGTAGGTGTGAGCATTCCTCTAATTACTGATGGTCATTAATGCCACATCTGTACTTGTCAGGTGTGATTAGCCTGCATCCCACTTCACAAAGCGTAGTCAGAGACGGTACAAAAAGGTCAAGCGTGCTCCCTCATCATCACATACTCCAGAAATTATCGTGAAAACTAGAGCTTGTTCATACCGTCGAGCCGTCAGATTAAACAATGCCTTCCGAATTTCCAAACACATTCATGATTCTGATGGCAATTTTCCAACTGTTTTCAAGGATTCTGGGCATCGCTTTGTCCATAATTGATAAAAGGAATACTAACATCTCGGAAATTTAATTTTGGTTCAGGGAGAGGTGCTTATGCAAGAACTGGTCATCAATGATGATAAATTAAAGGCAATTCTGTTTTGTTTCGGCGCAGTATGATCACATTTACTGAGATAATTTTTTTCAGCTAAGATACTTTTTTCGAAAAGCTTGTCGACAGTTTTGATAATTCAGAAACAATGTTATTTATTTCCGCCCACTATGGTCACTTTTACCTATAATTACTTTGAGTTTTTCCGTTTTTTTAAAGAAATTATATCAAGGTTGGCGTTACTGTGTAGGCTATATCGTGATGTCGAAAATCTGGTGCACATTTCTTTTTTACCATTTATATATATATATATTTTTTCGAAAGTAAACAGAACCCGAAGACAAGATGAGATCAGAGTACATAATTTCAATAGGCGTATCTAGTCTAATAGTCATCATAAATTTTTTTCATGAGCTCGAACAGTCGGCATTTTTTTTTTTTTTCCCGCAACGTTGGATTTATTTCACTTAGTCGAGAGTGAGTCATAAGAACCTGAGTGTGTCAACCCCTTCCACCCGATGACGTAATTTCTTTTCTACGCTTGCTATCTCCACACGATTTTATTCTGCTATCTTGTGTATGCTTAGATTAGGACACAATTTTTTTTTTTTTACTTCCCCGTCGTTGTTTCTCCTGTCGTTCTCTTCCTGTCGCTTTTGCAGGTGACTTTTTGGACTACGCCTACACGGGGGGTCGTCGGCCCCTGATACGACCTGGGGAGCGACGAGATAGCGACCAGGACGACGGGGACGACTACTACGACGACGAGACTTACTATTACGACTATGACGATGACTATTACTATGACTATGACTACGACGACGACCCACAGAGCGACGACGACCCAGCTGCCTCAGAGAGGGGTCGTTCTTTAGCCCTTGACGACCCCCCAGACCGCATCCACGACAATGTTATCCACAAGAACGACAACATCAGGACTAAAGGTGGTAGGGAAGACGAGGACGAGGTGACTTTTAGGGTCAAGGGTAAGTAGAGGACATGACGACAAGACGAACGAATTTATGGTGTATAATTCTTACTCCTGACTTTACCAACTTACATGTATGTGGGAAAATGGGTTGGGTTGATGATGATGATGATGATGATGATGATAATGATGATGATAATGATGATGATGACTTCTTTTATCTCATTAATTCCCACGGGTCGCTTGAAAAACTTGTGTCTATTTATCATTCACATATATTGCACGATGTTTCACTTTTCGGATTATTATTTTTTTTACACCTTTTTTTTTTTTTTAATGAAATAACAAAGTCCTTTCGAGCAATTTCTTGACTTTTTCATTTCTGATTAAAATTTATTATTACAGTTTACAGTTCCTCTTTTTTTCTCGGTTCTCACGATTTTTTTTACTTCGTTTTCTTTTTCATACTTTCCTTACACATTCCTTTGTTTTGTTTTTAATCTGTCAATTCACCGATGAAGAAAAAATTTACCTTGTTGAATAAGGCGTGGATTTTATGTGTTTACTTATTTCTATTCTTTTAAACATAACCCTGTAAATTATTAATAGTATTCTTTTTTTATCTGGCTGAGTATTAAGATTTCATAATCGTTCTTAAATTTCAATATATATCCTTCCATTCAAATTCTTCTGAGACTTGACTGAATAAATATCATAAAAAAAATACACTAGCAAAAATCTATCTATCTATCAATTGCCAAACGCCTTAATCCCGTAAGGGGTGGCCACAAACAAATCGCCTCCACGTCGCCCTGTCCCCCGCCATTTCACTGCCCTACTTCCAGCTCACACCCCCCTCTCTCATGTACGTACCTCTCCACTTCATCCCTCCAGCTCATCCTTGGCCTCCCCCTCCCTCTTCCTCCCTCCACCTCACTCACATACAGTCTCCTCGTCAGTCTTTCACTCTCCATCCTCTTCACATGGCCAAACCACCTCAATGTGCATCTCCTAATGCTTCCTATCACATCCACATCCACAGCAAAACACTCCTTCACTTCCTCATTTGTCAGTCTGTCTTTCCGTGTGACTCCACATGGATGTATAAAAATCATGAAACAGAAATTGAACACCAAGGTACGAAAAAGTAAATATACAAGAAAATGAAAAAAAAAAAAAGGATAAACCATGAGAGAAATATTATAAAAAAAGCAACATATAAAAATCTACAAAATAGAAACTGAAGAAGGAAAAAATATATAAAAAAGTACATGAAAAATACTGCCATGAAATACTGGTAACTGAAAAAAAAAAAAAAAGGATATTGTGTACACTCTTAACATTGACAGAAGAATTCACCTCTCTAACACAGTTATAAAATCCGTCTAAAGTCTGTAATCCAGTTTGGTCTGAGAGAGAGAGAGAGAGAGAGAGAGAGAGAGAGAGAGAGAGAGAGAGAGAGAGAGAGACAGCTTCCTAGTCTAAACTCAATTTTTCTATCATCTTTTTGTTTCTAAAGTTGGGGGATGGTTGCGTTAGAGACGGGGAGGGGGAGGGGGAGGTAGTGGAGAGGGGGAGGTAGAGGGGGAAGAGGGGAGGGGAAGCCATTAACTCTCTTGATGCGTAAGATTTAAAAAAAAAAAAAAAAGATCGTAGTACCGTTCTCTGTGGCTCAGTACTTTAAAGCCAGTGTTGAGCAGAGATGAGTTTTGCCATCTGTTGTTGTATGATGAAGGAGGGAATGAAACACAGAAAGAGTGAGAATGAGATATACTCTATGTAGTAAATAGATAGATGGACAGACAGACGGACAGAGAGACAGACAGACATAGGTAGACAGGTAGATAATTAGACAGATAGATAGATAGATAGATAGAGAGAGAGAGAGAGAGAGAGAGAGAGAGAGAGAGAGAGAGAGAGAGAGAGAGAAAAAAAAACTAACCAAGGTATTTCACAACAGATTGGCTGATTAAATGACTCAGCATACCAGAGAACAAAGGGGGGTGGGGGTAGCCGTGGTGGGGAAACTTTGCTACTAAAAACAAAGAAAGCCGTTCAAATCCAGCATGAACACTAGCACCGTATTAACTTTTAGATTTTTCATTACTATTACTATTATTATTATTATTATTATTTTTACAATATTAAGTTCCTCTCTCTCTCTCTCTCTCTCTCTCTCTCTCTCTCTCTCTCTCTCTCTCTCTCTCTCTCTCTCTCGCCACACAGCATTATCTTATTTGCATGTGGTCGCAGTACTTCCTTTGATCTGTGATGGGCAAGTTCCATATCCGATCCTCTGCAGTCTGTATCTTTGATGTAAACAAGATATCTTTCTCTCCCGCTGATGTTATTATTCTTCCCCATCCTTACGCTGGTACGCTTCATCTTCCTCTTCTTCCTGCTCTTGATTCTCCTCTTCCTCCTGCTTGTATTCCTACTCCTACTACTCTTTCCCTGCATCTCCTCCCTTTCTTCTTGTTCCACTTTCTTCTGCTCCTACTCCCGTCCTCTTCCCGTTTTTGTTCCTCCTCCTCCTACTCTTCTTCTTCTTCTTCATCCCCCTTTCCTTCCCTCTCCCCCTTCTTCGCTTTCAGACATGCAGATTTTCCAAGAGTTTTAGGCCTCCCTTTCAACCCCTTGGAGAGCCTGGCCGTGTTTCCCTGGGGTTTGGGAATAAGTACAAGTGTTTCCTGGTCGCCCATCCCCTCTTTCAGCGTGATCCATCTTACTTCCATTCCATTTTCCGACCACTTTTCCGTTTTGCATTTTCTCCTTTGTCGGATCCCCTGCTAGATTTTTTCCTCTCTCTCTCTCTCTCTGTTTTGCATCCCTCGCTCTCTCGCCTCGTCCTTTAAATCTGACGGTCTTGTATCCCACATTACAGAGTGTCGTCAGCAAGGATATAAACTGATCGGACACCCTGGATCTTCGTATCGTGCTTCAGAAATTAACATTAAAAAATACTGAGGCCTTGCTTTCCACTTCCAGACGTAAGATTTTAAGAATAACGTCATATACCTCTCTTTCCATTCCCTCCTTCCCTTCCCTCTTCCATTTTTCTTAGTTTTATTTTAATGCTTCGATTCCAATCCACCGTTCTCTCTCCACTGCTAATAATTCGTGGCTTCTGCTCTTCTACTTCGCTTCCCATTTCGCAGTCCTAACCCTCTTAACGACTGCATTTGAACTGAAATGATAAAGATTGACAGTATTATACATGGCGTCACATCTGAGTCGAGTTTTATATCCCTCCTGTGTAAGTTCTCCCTGAGCTGAGTATAATTATGTGGTGGGTATGAACTTGGTGGCCTGCTGGCTGAGACTGGGAGGAAGAGACGCTTGCATAACCGGGCAGTGGAGCCGCCCGGTTATATCAGTGCCACCACATGAAGGCGACCCACTCCAGCACACTACTACCTGCCGTACGAAGGGTTAATCACTCTCCATATAGCTCGTCTCTCCCAGTCCTCGCATCTTCAAATCTCTCCTTTCTTGTTTTACCCTTTATTCTGCTTCCCCTCTCTTTCTCTCATTCTTTTCCATGTTTCCCCTCTCCCTCTAATCCCTGCTCTGTCCCCTCACACTCCAGGTTACTCTCTCCCCTCCCCTTCCCTCCCTTTCCCTCCCCTTTCCCCTCCTTTTTTTTTTTTCCCCCGTGATTCCTCATTCATATCCACTGCCCTATCTCTTCCCTCCCACCATTCATATTTCCGGTCCGAAGAGAGAGAGAGAGAGAGAGAGAGAGAGAGAGAGAGAGAGAGAGAGAGAGAGAGAGAGAGAGTTTGAATAGTTCAACTTTTTTTTTCTAGTATGAAATATATACACCCATACACATGCAAATACACATCCACAGAGACACAAGTATATTGTAAGTACACATATACTCGTAAATACACACACATATATACAAACACACACACACACACACACACACACACACACACACACACACACACACACACACACACACACACACACACACACTTAGTTTAAACTTCAGGTGAAATAACAGACATAATAACCTTAGAGGACTTGGGGCGTGAGAGGGAATGAGGCTAGGCTACCGGAGCGTCTCTTCCTCGGCGATTTATTTTGTATGTCGCTCGTTCGCATTCTCTTTTAAGCCATATGTTACTTAAAATTTCAACATAGTTTGGTTTAATTACATACCGTGTAAGAAGAAATTGAGGTATAGAGTACAGACAAAATCGCCAAGGGAAAGGTGTCACGCAATCACCAGAGCCACTTAGAATACGACTCTCAGACTGAAGGAGGCCACCCGACTTCCTTAGTATGGGATAAGAGAGAAAAAAAACATATCTATTGGATCCGAACCCTGGCGAATTAGCACACACACACACACACACACACACACACACACACACACACACACACACACACACACACACACACACACACACACACTCTCTCTCTCTCTCTCTCTCCTCCGAACCGACACTATCATCAACCATTCCACCAATGCCACTAAGTAATCAATTAACCCCTCCAGTCTGATGATTCATTTTTCCATTATCTTCACGCTATCTCCAGACGCTTAGGTTCAGCTTTGGTTTTCGAAATGAAGAAAACTTAAAATTTGGCTCTCAGTTATCTTAGTTTTGTTTTTTCCTGGTGGGAACAATCTTACGGG
>NC_137003.1:44189586-44219586 GCF_032717465.1 Coenobita brevimanus | reverse complement strand
TGACGATTCGGTTCATTTTAGATTTCTTTTATAGAGAATAAGTTAAATAAGCCTGTATCTAACGCCTCCAATTCTAAACGTCAACCCAAAGATGAATAAAATTGCCTGGTAGCAGCAATAAGATACACAATATGTCACTTGGTTGTGGGAGTTCACCTTTATTTACGTTTTTATTTTTCCAGGACGGCAAGGTAACCAGTCCTCCCCTCCCGCCCACCCCCGCTGCTTTGGCGAGTCCGGAGCAGCAGGGAAGACGAAAGCAGAGACGTCGCAAACAGAGTCCCCCACAGACACAGCAGGGAGGGCAGCAGCTGCAGCAGGCACAAGAATACGTCCCTCCTCTGCCTCCTGACCCTTCTGACACCCCTGCTGCTGCTCCTCCAAGGCACAGCAGTCAGAACAATGTCCCTATCTCGTTTTACAATACACAGGGAGGCTCTCAATCGCAGCGAGCAGGTAGCGTTACGGGGGGACAAAACACAGTCACGAATTCCGTCGGTATTGAATACGTGTCGCCGATTAGAGCGGCTGAGGGCACGAGTCAGCAGCAACAGAGACGGAGAGGGTCGAGGAGAAGACACAGAAATCGAAGCAGAGGAAGGAACTTACGTGAAGGTTTCGGTCTTCAGGTTAGCTACAACATCGGGAATCGTGGGTCTGGAGAGGGTCAGGTGGCGAGGGTGACCCAGTTCACGAGTGGTGGTGGAGAACTGCCCTCAGCCCCGGGTGGTTCAGGAGGTCCCAGAGTCGCTTCAGAGGGTTCAAGACTTGGTTCACAATCTCTCCAACCCTCCCCATCTCCTTCTACTACTCCCTCTCCTCCTCCTCCTCCTCCTCCTCCACCAGTCGTCTCCACTCCAGTAAGTATCCCTGTTAGACCTGATATTCCACTGCCCTCAGACTTGCCCGATGATCCACCCAAGACTCCATCTAGACTCTATGAACCACCTCCACTACCATCATCATCATCAGCACCCAATATTCCATCCAGACTCTATGAAGCCCCTCCTCTTCCATCTTCTCTTCCACCTCTACCATCACCATCATCATCAACACCACCAACATTATCAGAAGCGGATGTACAGGTAATATTAGATGCCCTATTAGCTTCTCCACTCGCTGATCCATCCATACCTTCTCCCGTTCTTCCACCTCCACCTCCACCCCCGATCCCAGTACGCTCTCCACTTGCCTACGAAGCAGTCTTAGCCTCTCCACCCGTTCCATCGCAACCACTGCCTCCTGTACCACCCTCCCCAGCTTCACCAGTAGTGTATAAGGAAACCATTCACAACCATCCACAAGCGAAACCCGTAGAGCAGAACCAGAACGTCCAAATCCACCTCCATATCCACCCAGACCAGGACTCTATTTCCGTATCTGCTGGGAATCCATCTATAGACTCACTCCACCAGGTCATTCCACACCAAGAAGCCTCATCCTCATCGCCAGCCAAATCCTACGTGCCCATTTCTCCTCCTCCCTCTAAGCTAACTCTTAAGCCAAGACCGACGTTCCTTACCACTGAAATAGCCATCCACCCATTCCCTCACCCACAGTCCACTTCAGTCAAGCCTCCAAATGGTCATGGAGCCCCGTATCTCCACACGACGACCAAAAATCCACATCCTCCTTCTCACTATCCACATTACCCTCAATCCACTTCAATCAAGCCTCGAAACGGCCACGGAGCTCCTTATTTCTACATGACCACTAAAAGCTCGTATCCATCCTCCAACTATCCACATCACTCAACTCCCCTTACTCCACTGCCATCGTCCCCTCATCCACTTGTCACCCAACATCCATCCACATCAGTATCTCGCATCGGAGGATTGCAAGTTCGGCCGAAATCCACAAGTGGACAGGAGACTTCTTCGAACATTGTGTCGAATCCTGTGTCTCATCTCACTCCAATTCCTTCTCCCTCACCTTCCCCTCCTTTCGTTCCATCCTCTACCCCTCCTTCAGTTCCTGTTTCTCTCATTCCTCCCTCCAGTTCTCCAACGCCCCATATTCATACTAACTACCTTCGTCAGCACCTACCGGAGGCTCTGAATTATCCGCTAAAATCTCGACCTGTTCGAAGAAAGAGACCGAAACACCGAAGGAGGTTCACTCGCATTCCTCAACCCTCTCTGTCCCTGACTCCCACAAACCTTACCAGTCACGAAGAAATACCAGAAACATCACATTCACCACCACAATCCCCTCCACCACCGCCAAAATCTCCGCCACAATCACCACCACCACTATCACAATCACCACCACAAGTCCAACTGCTTCCTCCACCACCATCACGACACACGACGCCACCTGCACTGTCACTTCCTCCTAAACCGCCCCCACAGACCGCAAGCCATCCACATCCTAGGTTTCAATCCACCACAGCCTTCCCACTCCACCTGCTCCACTCCTACCCTACTCCACTCCCTTACCACTCCCTTACATCCACTAAGGAACCTCCTCCTCCTTCTCCTCCTCCACAAACAGGTCATCCACCACCTGCGCAGAATACTCCACCCGAAACACCGCATCCACATCCAGTTCCTCTCTGTCATCGGCCGCCTTACACACACCCAGCATCCACAGTCCATCCACGTGTTTCCCCTCCATCTCCAACAGTAGCATATTACCAACCTGTTCATCCACACTCATCCACGACGCATAAACCGAGGTACAACTATCGCCATCCATACTTCCCGTCCTCACCCAATCCACCCTTCTCACTCACACCACATTCGATACCTCATTCAACCACAACTCCATACCCTCACCCAATCCCGTATTCTACCACTACTCCATTTCCTCATCCACGCTTGCCACTACCACATCCATCCACCCAACATCCCCACTCAACTTCCCTATCCCCACATCCATACCCACATCCGTCCATTACTTCACATCCATACCCAAGTCCTCATCAATCGTATACTACACTTCCAAAACACCATCCATCAATTCTTTATTCAACTTCTCCTCCACATCCTGATCCTCATCTATCCTCTAACCCACATCCTTACCCTTATCCATCTCATACTCCACATCCAGAGCATCATCCACCTACCCCTCATCCACACAAAAGGTCCCCTGCACCGCCACCTCCTCACCTTTCTCCTACTCCACATCCGCATCCACATTCATCACCCCCTTATCCACACCCTCAACCGTATCCTCCTCGCAAATCATCCACTCCTCTTCCCCATCCACATCCTCATCCATCTTTTACTCCATATCCTTTTATTTCCCATCAACATCCGACTTCTTATCCACACCTTCATCCATACCCTCCTCGCAATCCATCAGCTCCTCTTCCTCATTCATATCCTCTTCCACACCCCACTCCGTACCCCACTCCACACTCCACGCCATACCCATCCCGTTATCCACCACCTCCTGTTCCTCATCCACATCCGTCTTCGCCTTATCCACAACCTCCACACATACCATCCACTCCCATCCCTCATCCACATCCATCCTCTCCACATCCAAAACCTCAACCCACTCTTCAACATCCCAGCCATCACGCATCCACTTTAAATCCACATCCAAGTGCTCCTGTTCTACTTCCACATTCACATCTTTACTCTACTCCACATCCACGGCCTTATGCATCCAGCTCTCCACATCCCTATCCACATTCACATCCACCACCTCATACATCCCCTCCTTATCCAAACCCTTACCCACAGCACATAATTATCCCTATCTACTCCCATCCACACCCATCAACAACCTATCCACATCCATCTCATTCACTTACGACGCCCTATCCACAGCATCGTCCTACTCATATTCTACAGGCAATTCCTCATCCACACTATATACATCCATCACCTTCATCTATTCCACATCATCCTCATCCAAGCTCAGTGAATCCTCATCCACATCATCCAACACCTCAGCCACTTCCCTACAACCCTCCGCCACCGCCTCCACATTCATCCACATACCCGCGTCCTCCACACCCCAAGCCTGCCCCTCCACCTTCCACTCCACCCGTGCCCACCATGATGACTGCTTCCACATCCAATCCACAGCTCTACTACATCGCTCCCAACCACCCGACCATCCAGAACCATCCATATCCACACCCGTCGCTCCTATCCACTCCATCCACATCCACCACCACCACCCAGTTACCCAAAGCACTTGCCTTACTGTACTGGAGGAGGTACTATAAGAATTTAGGAAAAGTGTTTACCTTCAACCCCTACTCAAACGTCACTTCCTTACCCAACAGATCTTACCTTAATAGGCAAAGGAGACGCGGCCCTAATCCTCCCTCCATTCATCCCGCCTCCCCATTTACCCAAGCCGTTGTTTTCTCCTACCTGCCCTCCCTTTCCTTGCCTCAAAAAGGGGTCTCGTTTGATAAAGAAAGTCGACCCGTACCAAAACCAAGACTGATTTTTCCTCCGGCTCTCCCTCCTTCTCCTCCTCCGCAATATTTTTCCTCTCCGCAATTTATTCCTCCTTCCCTCTTACTCTCATCATCATCCCCTCCTCCTCCTCCATCTTTCTCCAAGTCTTCGGTACGGTCTTTCCCCCCAGCGTCTTCCATTTCTGCATCTATACCTTCGTCTCGTTCACTTCCATCTTCAGGCATCCTTCAAGAGCCCCTTCTCTCTCTCCCCTCTTCCTTCATTCCCTCGTTTAAGTCTCTCTATCCCTCGGGCGTGACGGCAAACTCAATTTCTAAAGTCCATGCCAAACCCTTCTTCAAAATGTTTCTAAATCATTCAACACAGTCCCCCACATCAAGGCCTCCATCTTCCTTCTACTTCACCTCACCATCACCGTCATCATCACTTTTCACTTTCCCTACTCTGGCTACACTGTCTTATACTCTCTCCACTCTCGCACCTTCTTCTTCCACTTCTTCTCCTTCCACTTCTCCTTATATTTCTCCCTCTACATCCTCTTTAGCTATTTCTCCTAAATCCTCTCTTTCATCTCCTCCCTCTCTTCCTTCTACTTCCTTCTCCTCATCTCTCTTTTCTTCTACTTCATCTCCTTCTTCAACTACTGCTTCAGCTATTTCTTCTTCTTCTCCTGACTTTGTTACCATTTCTCCTTCTCCTCCTGTTCCTTCTATTCGTTCCCCCTTTCCTTCCTCCACTTCTCCCTCTCCTTCTCTTCTTCCTTCTTCTCACACGCCTTCACCTCATGACCCACCGACAGACGAAAACAGACGACGCAACAAAACCACTGACGGATCCAATCAGACCCATCAAATCCACCTCAAATCCTTTTCTCCACAAAAAACGGGTGAATTCCTGACTTCCCACTCCTCTGACCACCAATCCACCATACCCACCGTTGAGACAGACGGGCAAAAAGCTTCCCAATCCACCACCAATCAGACAGACGGACCCAAGACGTACCAAATCACCAGTCAGACAGACGGACAACAAACCAATCACTCTATAACTCAAACAGACGGACTTTCATCCCACCAATCCACCTCCAGTCAGACAGACGGACTCCATCCCAGCAGACAGGCACTACAGACAGACACAGACCTGGACAGGCAGCTCAGACAGTTCCCCGGGCCGCCTGTGACAGAGAGTAAGGGCTCCAGCGTCTACTTTGACAGTCGACTTACTTTACGTAGAAGTATCACGACGCAGGTAAGACGTTAGCTAAGGAGACTCTAAGCTAGTTTTTTGTTCGACTTGTCTCTACACAGGTAAGGCGCTGGCTAAAGTGACATCGGATTTTTTTTTTCTCTATGTATACGACTCTGAGCACAGATTAGACAGCCCGTTCCTTGACCACCGGCACCCCTCCTATGTGCCACACCTTCAGATGTATAGATTAATGCCAGCCGTCCACACTGACTACTTTTTAGGGGTATCTCGTTCGACAGGTAGGGTCGTATTAGCATGCAAGGTAAAAACTGGAGGAAGAATGCCCCACTTCACTGGACCATGTTCTAGACTCTGCAATTTTTCACTGCCAGACATAATGTACGTGAACGGCCGGCCCAGGACATTGTGCAGTGAAATGGGTTGTTCTTCTGTTTTCGTCAAGACTAAAAGAACGGACGAACCTGCATCAGACTTAATAATGACCTTCTCATGTAAAGGCCCATAGATGTCACCTATAATACTGACATAAACTGACATGCACACTAACGATCCCTGAACAACTGACAGACTAACAGGTAACTACAACTACTGTCACGTTCTGATGCTGCATATTATGATTATTTATATTTTCCTGAACTGTAGTTGGCATTACCCTACCAATTCAGATTTTTGTGTGCATTTTCGAGTGATGAGCAGCAATCGTGGCACTTATGGAGTTGTTTGCTTGACGATAATGCCGTTTTCTTATTCTGTGTTTGAGAGAGAGAGAGAGAGAGAGAGAGAGAGAGAGAGAGAGAGAGAGAGAGAGAGAGAGAGAGAGAGAGAGACAACTGCAATCCATTTCACCTCCTTACACCACTACAGAGCGCTCGTGAGATCTACGGCTACACAAGTGAACCTGGGGATGACGACGACTACTACTACTACGACGACCAAGAGGAAGACTACGACTCCCTGGATACACAGTGAGTAACAGGATACAGACAGACATAGAACTACAGGGTACAAGTAGACACAGAACTTGCGTTAATCATGGCCTTTTGAGTCTATAGAAAGATTTAATGGGTTGATCTGATAAGGGAGATTAACTTGATATAAGGCGAGTTAAGTATTATTCCAGTCCCTATTAAAACTCTATCACTAAGATCTAATTCATATTAAGGCAGAGGGAATTAGAGTACATACTGTTTCTTTCACGACTTTATTCCCGCTAATCATGTGCCACCTGTCTGTGCTAGCCACATCCAAAGGACTGTTCTATTCTGAAAAAGTAATGGTGCAACTCAAAAACAAGGGCCTGGATTCTCTGGAGCCTCAAAGTAATCTGGTTAATGAACTCTATTCTTGAGGTTAAAAAAATCCAAACCAACAAGAAATTCAGTCATCCAAGGTTCTCAGCCATTAGCCATGATGCAGCATGGTAAAAAAATTGTTACAGCCTGCACAGTACACAGTTCACGTATAAAGAGAAGAATAATTCTTTTTGACCGACTTTCGTAAATCAACGAGCTAGTCAAAGAACTACCATTTTCTTTCTTGCAGATACAATAGAAAACATGACTTATTGGGTCACTATGACAAACTAGTGATTATTATTTTTTTTTTTCCCCTCTCCATCTAGCTATAGCCAGACGCCATAAGCCCGTAAGGGGTGGCCGCTTGAATTTGAGTTATTTGCTTTACGTAGTGGGGCACTAACCCTCCGCCACCCCATTTTTTTTTTTCTTCCAGACACAAAAACACCCAAATTCATCAATTAGTTGTCAGTCTACTTGTTTACTTGTTTCGTAGGATATATTTACCACGGTGCTTAAATTCGTGTTCTAACTTTCATCTATTTAATACAGGAGACTCGAGGAAGCAGCAAATCCAAGAGAAATTAATTATGGACGATCTCAGTGGCCTTCCTCCTATCCCAAATCTCAGCGTCACTCTCCCCGCCCCTACCGCACCCCACCCACACCAACATACCATCCCCCAACCACCCCACCATATCATCCCCCAACCACCCCACCATACCATACTCCTATTACCCCACCATACCATCCCCCTACCACACCACCCTACCACCCCCCAACCAAGCCACCATATCACCCCCCTACCACATCACCTTACCACACACCTGCCACCCCACCATACCACCCACCTACCACTCCACGATACCACCCACCTACCACCCCACCATACCACTCCACTTCCACACCATACCACCCCACTACCACCCCCTCCTACTACCCCACTACGACCCCCACCCACTTCCCCACCTCCACTGCCGCACCCACGAGAGCAAGGAATCCAAAGAGAGTGAGTATATGGAGAAACACACACACACACACACACACACACACACACACACACACACACACACACACACACACACAAAGGGGAAAAAATTGGATTAAAATAAACTGTACAAATTATAAGGGATATGATATTAATGGAGGTGAAGCAGAATATTTGATGGGCACTATGACTGTTATTTTTCTTTTTTTTTTCTTTATCCTGTTACTGGATCCTACTTCTAACTCAATTTATAATGGTGGGAATGGGCTTGGGAATATGATGATGATGATGATGATTCTAGTAATGCTGAAATGATGACTATGTTTATACAGGTAATAATAATTTTTACTCTAATGATGATGATGATAATGATGATGATGATGATGATGACGATGATGATGATGACTGTAGTAGTAATTATATTGATGACGATGATGATAATGGTGATAATGATGATGATTATACAGGTAATGACGATTTCTACTGTAATGACGATGATTGTTGAAGTAATTATGATGATGATGACAATGATTACATTCTACTTGCATAATAATGATGATGAGGATTTCTATACAGTTCCTTCGTCACCTCCTAACTGCTCTCTAATGATATCCTGTGCCCATTAGTCCCCGGTCAGAGGGTCGTACTTCACCACCCCTCGTCCCCCTCACCACTCCGTCACCACCCCTGACCCATTCTACGCCATCCACGGTAAGTCAGTTCAATGTAAGGACTGGGAGTGAAGGTGTAGTTGTATGAAATGCTTACCTTGTCTGTGTCATGCGGGAACTGTTGCGTAAATGTTGGCAGAATTATTTTGTACCTGAATTGGATCTGTGTTTATAAAGTAAGGAAAAAGCTGAATTTGCTGTGGTCAATGGCTCTCTATCTATCTGTAGTACACTATTTGATAATAATGATCAGAAACAGTAAGAGTAGCCTACCAAAAAGTCACTACTACAATGAATTCAAAACAATGACTTCAAATTTTCTGCTTGCAAGAGAAATGCACCAGGTAATTATATTAGACAAGTTTTGAAAACCACTTCATAGTCTGTCTGTTCGACTACTGGGAATATTATTTACATTAACATATCAGTACTGCAAAAAAAAAAAAAAAAAAAAAAATGCAATAGCCATTTTCTGGAACACCTGCAACAAGTGACTGAATAACTTGTCTGTTTTCTCATCTCATTTATCAGACATGCATTGCAGTTTAAATACGTAAGTTTTTAAACTGATTTCTACATATAAGGCTGTGAATGATCTGCTGGTAAAGTCAACATAAAAACTACTGTTAATTTTACTTGACTTTACCGTATAGCCAAAAAGACTCACAGAACTAAATATTTTGAGTTTATGTACTGTCTATTCTCTCTCACTAACACTCAGCTCCTGTGATTAATTCTCAGCTGAATTAAATCATTTGGAAGTAACTGTAATATAAAATGAGAGAGACACAACTATACCATGAGAGGTTTAACTGAACTGGATGCTGCTTTCAATAATGTCACAAACTGATGCTAAAATATATTGCGTAAGTTTAAATTTTTGATCATCCCAAAGTACCAATCATACTAAAAAAATACAGATACATCGCTGTATCTAGCTTTAGTGAGCCTGTATCACCGATTAGAGCTAACTAGTGACGATACTGTTATGTTGACTGCACAATGAAAAAGGTAAATACAGTACACATATTAATCACCCTTCTCTCTCCCCACACACCCCTGGCAGACCTCCACCTGTTTGATCAAGATTGGAGCATGAAAGTCGGTTCTTCAACGAAATCCTCTCCTTCCTCCTCCTACCCAGCATCCTACTACTCTCCTTCCTCTACCTATCCTGCATCCCCTTCCCCCAGTCCGTATGATACCAGCACTCCTAGGCCTCTTTTTCTACCGTATCGTAACTATCTACTTTCTACTACTAAACCTGATATCAACAAGCCATCCGATAAACCAAACGACGCTGAACTGGATAACCAAAATGATGGTCTCTCATATCCGGATGATTATTACGATTATTCGGATGATGAGGATTACGAATATGAGAGCTACGAAGAGACAGACGTTCAACAACAGCCAAAGAAGGACGCTAGAGAGGTGGTCACTGAGAAACCTTCAGAGAACCCAGCTCGAAACTCGGTTCAGGAGGATGGAAAAACGCGGGTTCCAGAGGAGATTTCATCGCTTTTCCCTGCCGTTTTGCACCAGGACGTGGAAACCCAACACCCCAACGCAAAAATTAAAAACTCGGATGTTTCGTCAAAATATTCTGAACTGTTGTCACATAATCCAGAAAGTTTATCTCAGTATCCGACAGTTTCACCTCATTATCCAACACAGTCACCTATTTATTCAACACCTCCTCCTCCCCGTTATCCAACAGCTGCACTACAATATCCGACAGCTCCACCTCACTATCAGACTCCTGCACCTCAGTACCCGACAGCATTGCCCAAATATCCAACTGCTTCGCCTAAATATCCAACCGCTTCACCTAAATATCCAACTGTACCGCCCAAATATCCAACTGCTTTGCCTAAATATCCAGTAGTTTCACCTAAATATCCAACTGTTCCACCTAAATACCTCATAGACTCACCTAAATACCAAACTGTTCCGCCACAGTACCCGCCAGCCCCGTCCACACATCCCACATCTTCCCCTGAATATTCAAAAGTCACACGTAAGAGTCCGACTGTCCCACCGACATACAGAAAACAAAAATATGCATATCTGACCGATACCCCAGTTCCTCCTCAATATCCAACCACACCGCCACCACACCTGGCTACCCCGACCCCTTCAGACTACCGACAGCATCCTTCTTCACACTCCTACAAATGGCCAGAGAATCCCTCCAGCTCATTATCACTGTCAGATAACGAATCGGCTTTAGAATCCTACCCCAGTGCCACCCCCTTCAAGAAGCCTTCCATCACCTTCTACTCCTCAGAGGAAAGTGATGAGGAGGATGAATTCCACTCCAAACCCAAGACTCCCAAGGAAGAGAATCATTACTACGAATCCTCCACAAGTTCCGAAGAAGCACATGGGCCTTATACTGATCCAGAATCATACTACGGACTTGATTATTACAGACCTTACTATCATCTGCCACGCTATAATCCATACGTGAATCCCAGAGGAGGTCCCCACGTGGATGATTCGTCTTACAGGGGGTTCATACAAGGCGCTCGACCCCCCACCAAGGAACAACTGGAGTACCTTAGTCCGAGATATGAGAGGGACGGTGGAGGACATTATACCCTGCAGGTGGACAAGGCGGCGTATTACCCACAAGAGATTCTACGTCAGTATTACCTCAACTCCTTCACCAACAATGCTCACTTACGAAGGAACCCAACATATGCCCCGAGGTACCAAGAGAATCCATATACCAGGAAGTATATGAGAGTGACGCCTGGGTATGTCACTCCCACACCTGAGCCTCACACATCAAGACCGGACAATGAAGTTACAGACAACAGAGACGAAGATGCTAACCAAAGTCAACCTCAGAAGTATTCGGAATATTCAAATGATTTAGAATTTCCCTCTGATGCTTACAATCTTGATTTTATCCCTATTAGATCCTATCCAACAACTCCCCGACCAACACAGATCCCAAGGGATTCACCCAGAGACAGGGAATCTGAGTACAAAGCTCATTATAACCTCTCACCAAGCCATGAACACTTAAATTATGGTACACCTAGTGAGGGAAACACTGCAATAGCAACATATAACCATACCAGAGCAATTAGTTATGAAACAACTCCTACACCTCATCAAAGTTATGATATATATGATCCTGAGAGTAGCATTAACACAGCCACCACTACGGCAAAACCAACAAGCAATGACGAAACAGCACCACCTAAGTACTTGTCTGTCACCTCAGCTCTCGCCTCCGGTAAGACCCTGCTCGACCTGTTCCCTTTCAAGAAGCCGGAAGACCGTCCCTATATTTCCCAGTCTTCGGATGCAACAATGGAACTCAAGAAAACTTCAGTGCAACCGCTTGGTAGACGTCGAAAACCCACCACACACACGCCAAAGACCACTGTGAGCAAAGAGAGGAAATCCCAAGGCCAAAAGTCTCCAAGGATACCGCACGGCAGCTGGAAGCCACCTGGACGCCTGACTTCCACACATACGGAAGATAAAAGTGACAACCCCTCTCTGGCTGAATCTGCTGCAACGTCAGACCAGAATCTATCAGCAAAACCTCAGACTAATGAAGGGACACAGGTTCTCTTTGATAACGATGACGGTCTGGGTTTAACACGTCCCCCTAGCCAATCCAACGAGGAGGCTTCAAAACTTGGCGATGGCCAAAGAAAAGTTAAGTCGAAAGGGCAAGCAACAAAATCAGACGGCGAGAGAAAGCGAATAAGGCAGAGAGGGAAGCTTGATTTTCCTGAAGAAGGGCGGGGCAGAGGCAGGCTTATAACCCGACGCAGGAGACCATCACCAAGGGGGCCGCTGAACTACCGACGCCGACGTCCAACATTCCCAACAGGCCAGACACAAGAAACCGACAACAATGAGACCCCAAATCAAACCGCAAAAAGTCCAACAGAATCCACGACAGACTCCAAGACAAGGCACACTTCCGATGACACTACTCAAAAATCAAATGCAGAACTACTGGAAAATGCACAATCCCGTCTACCACAGAAAGACAATATTATGAAAAGAATAAGAATCCGAGGTGAGGTTCCAAATACTCGTCAGCGTCTACCAGGCCTGAAGCGTCGCCGCCGTCCTCTAGTAACCCGTCGACAACGCCCCACTCATCGATCTAAAAATCTGTCATCCACTACATCTCCTTCTCCTCCTCTTCGTTCTTCTCCTCCTTCTTCCTCTACTCCTCCTGCACCTCCCTCTCACCTCTCTTCTGTCTCTCCGGAGAATGAGGAGTCTTCAAGTGATTCTAACGAGGCCTTTGAAGGGGATCTTACATTAGCTGCTCAGCCATCAAGCTCGAATTCCAACTCCTCTGGTTCACACTCTCCTCTCGATCTCCATCCTTCCTCAACCACCCTCGCTCCATTATTTACAGACTCGCACTTCCCTTTCACCTCCGAGCCGTCTCCTCTCCACCTTGATCTCCAGCACCCCGTCTCCTACTCCACCACTGCTGCACCACTGGGAGAGGATGGATGGTATCTCTCGTCTCCAGTTCCCCCTTCTCAGCATCCCTCAGTTTCCCTCTCCACTTTCCCTCCCGATCCTCTCCAATCTCATTCCACCCTTCCTGAATCTTCCCTCCCTCTCCAGCACCTCTCCACCCTCCCCCCGTCGTCTCTCCAGCATCTATCCACTTCTCCTCCGCCCCCTGTCTCTCTCCAACACACCTCCATCCCAACAGCAGTCTCGTCGGAAAGCGGGCCCTCATCTGACCCTCCTTCTCTCACTGTGTCCGCAGGTGGGGCTCACACTCTCAGCGACAACAACCACAACAACCCGACCAAGCCAGCGACATCTCGACACCAGACCAACCCCCTGACACACAACACAGCCCATAACGCAACCCAACGCAACTCACACACACCCACACTGCACCACCAAAACGCACACGCAAACAAAGCACTCACACGCACACCATACCAGCAGAATACACAAACAGGCAACTCTTTGACAAGCACACCATACCGACAAAACGTACTAACACGGAATGCATCGCCAAACAACACACTCACTGGCACATCACACCAGCAAAACGCACACGCAAGCAACCCACTCACACGTACATACCAGCAAAACACACACACTGGCAACACAAACACGATCACGCATAAGCCATATCTTCAAAATGCACACACAGGCAATGCAGCTTCAGTCAACACACTCACACTCAAAACATATCCACAAAATGCAAACAGAGGAGACATACCTCTAGGCAACACATCCAGGCAAAAGCTATATACACAAAACACACACATAGCTAACGTGCGTCCAAATAATGCACATACACACAAGCAGCATACACATGGCACTCATACAGGCAGCAGTCGACCAAGTAACACACAGGAACACAAGTTACGGCCTCAAAATGTACATACAGATAAACG
Organism: Coenobita brevimanus; assembly: GCF_032717465.1. Classification (NCBI taxonomy): domain Eukaryota; kingdom Metazoa; phylum Arthropoda; class Malacostraca; order Decapoda; family Coenobitidae; genus Coenobita; species Coenobita brevimanus. The sequence goes on along the minus strand of NC_137003.1, from coordinate 44,205,624 downwards.
AAGTCCACCTAATGCAGTCAAGAACAACGTGCGCAAAAGCAATCAACATACTCTCAGTTCAGGAATACACACCCTTCACACTCAAAACAGTCCTCCAAGTTTCACATCTACACATCAAGGTCACTCACAAAATCCACATTCACACACAACCTTTTTGCATAATTCCCCCACAGGCATACACACCTCCCTTTCACACAGTTCTGTTCCATCTAACATTCTTGTAGGAAATCCATCATCAGTCTCAAGAGAACCACACAAAACATTCAACAAACAGCCAAAATCCACAACCAACAACACACAACACTCCCAGCAAAGCACTAATCGCCACCAGTCACCACTTAGAAAAACACCCACATCTCTCCATAATATAACTAAAGACATTGCAAATTTACGGAGTTCCTCGTTTACAGGAACTTCTATAAACAGTCCAAAGTTGAAAAGATCGCCTCCTCCTCACTCCAACACGCGATTCTCCCTGAGTTCTGTCCTGCCACTCAGAACGGACAAGAACACGGTCATCAGTTCTTACAGCGTTCGTAGAGAAAACGGAGAAATTGTGCCCAACCTTCAGCTAACTCTCAATATCAACGTCCCCCTCTCTCGCCTCACAGACACTAAGAATTTGAAAGTAACACCTGTAGTACAAAATTTCGATCGCGTGCCTTCTAGTTACAGAGGTTCTACTACAACAAGGAAGCAAGTGAACAGAAATCAATCATCTTTTAAGCCCAAGACACCCAATCTCACCATCAAAAGTATCTCAAACTATAATCGATACAGAGATCAAAGTGGTACACAGCGAGAAAGCAACGCAAAATTAACACCTCGACCCAGAAACTTCGTCACCGTTAGGCATTCTTCGACTTATGCTCCCAAAGTTCTTACCAGTTCCGCTCCCAAATTGACACCAAGGCCAGCTGAGTCCTATTCAAGCTATACCACCGGGCAGAATCAACGGAGTCGAGGTTTAGTTGTTGATACACTTACTTCTCAGGGGAATACTAGACGATATCCCCAAAGTCAAACTCCCCCAAGACAGAACAATCTCCGAAAACCTATTAATTCACAGACAAAAGTCCTACAACACTACGCCACTGGGAACGCACCTTTCAACCCCGCGGGCGCCACTGTGGACACTCTCACTCCCTCAACAACCCCCAAGATCCCCATCATCCACGTCACTTCCACACCCCTACCACCGACGGGAGAAAGTTCGTACACTGTAAGGCACAGAAACGATGATTATACGGTTCTACACATTACCAAGACACCGAAGATCTATGTCACACCCTCTCATTTTGCATCCCACTCGTCACCAGCTCAAACAAGCAATCTTGGACAAAAGAACCAACGAGGATCATTAACATATGGCTCTCCTGCGCGTCCTACTCAAGTTTCTGGACCGAATTCAAATTTTCGGTCTCAGACAAAAGGTAATTTCCAGATACAACATACTGCCAAGCCGACGCACCGTCCCGCCAACTCAGTTTCTATCCTCCGATCTCAGACCCATGGGGGATCGTCAAATTATAATACTCCATCTCCTTCAGTCTACACACCTACTCTAAACACAACTTATTCATACCTCAACCTCGGGCATCCAAAGACCACGAACAACCAGGGACCTTCAAGTCAAAGCCAGAGTTCCTTTCCGACCTCTGACACCCTTTTCAGAGGCAACGTGACAAACAGAAAACTTCCTAATCCTTCATCCTTCGTCGAGGCTGCTCATCGTCCTTCAGGTTACCAAGTACAGCCACCTACACCGCCTGCAAGTACCTCATCATACGTACGGCGGCCTGAAGAGCAAACTTATCCAAAGAAGCCAAAGCCTCCTCCGCAAATCACGACATACAAACCAACTTATAAACACAATCAAGACGTGCAGCCACAAACCATCACGACACAGACTTCTATACGTTCCAGCTCAGGCTTCACTGTCACCTCCGACCCCTCGAAGGTACACCAACAGAGAACACATCACAGTCAGCAAGCATTCCACCAGCCAGCCACTCATCCTTCATATCGAGGGAATGTGGACGCCCCTACCAGCAACTTCCAACTCCTCCATAAGACCAGAGATCAAAGTCAGTACACATCATACAACAACTACAATAACAACCAAAACAATAGGGTCATAAATCAACAAACTTATGGCAGAAAGGTACCGTCTGGATATCAAGTGCAGAGTCAGATAAAATCCTTCATAGATTCACAAGTTCAGAATTCCTACGGTGGTGTGCAGGGTGTTCAGGCCAAGAGTGCATTATATTCCTCACACAATTCTCAGCACGTTGGCACATCCTCAACACAGGGCTCACAGTCTCATTCGTACAGCAATGCACAGTCCCCAGCTCACAGATCTTTCACTCCAGCACCTGCAGTCGGAGTCACGTCTCATAATTCCCAAAGGCTTCATCAGGGGTCTGGTACTGTGACGCCCAATCAACCACCATCCCCATCTACCCAGCAGCCTTATAATGTAAAAACAGTGGCACCAAATGCAATCACTTCCTCACCTGCCCTCACTGTAACGTCACATAATTCCCAAAGGTTTTATCAAGGATTGGCTTCCGTGAATAATCATAAAACAAAATCTCTAACGACCCCACAATCACCTAATCTTCGGACAAACTATCCCATTCGCCCCATTCAGACAACACCACCGCCAAAAATATACTCTTATCAGCTCACGAGAACTACCACATCAACACCTTATCAGTCCTATCACGCCACGAGAACCACTGCATCAACGCCAGGCCAATTATACCATCATACAGAGATATCTACTTCACCGCCAAATTCCTCTCGCTTCACCTCCACATCATCACCGAATCGTTCATATCATTCCATCACCACCACCATGTCGCCAAATTCTCCTTCATATCGTTACACTACCACGGCGTCCGCAAGTCCAACATATCGCTTGACTACATCGGCTCCCCATACTTCATATCAGTTTACTACATCAGGACCAAATTCATCATCTTATTCCACCACTGCATCATCACCATTTTCATACAGCTTCAGTACATCAGACCCAAACCAATCGTCTTATTCCTCTACAACATCATCACTAAATTCTTCACACCTTTACGCTACAGCAGGACCAAATTATTCATCTTATTCAACCACCACATCATCACCGAATACATCATACCGTTTCACCACATCGTCTTTCCACAGGCCACAAACACGGGCCCACAGAAGCACACCCAAACCACAAGAAAACACAAACACTAGAACACAAACGCCCGTCTCCCACTCACACCATCCCACTCACACATCATATTTACCCAGCTACCACACACCACTTCCAACCCAGATTCCCACTACACCCAATCCACACCATCACATCTCTTCCCAGTCCATTACAGATCAGTTTATGCGCACAGAAAGAGCAGAAACCCCTAACGTTCAACCACAGAATCTCCAAACTCCTAACGCTCTTACTCGTCATCAGAGTCCACCACAACAACCCACTACCTCAGCGCCTCTACTTCCGACATCCTTTGCCCAGTTTGTTACTCCCAGACCCACAGCCAGGAGTAGCGTAGGGAAAAGCGAAGATCCTCGGTTTTCTGGCCACAACTTAGCCCACCAGGTTCAAACATCCCTTCTGGATTCATCTAACTCTGGACTGAAAAAAGAATTTGGATCTGTATCAGCTAGCGAGACTGGTCAGACATTACCACAAGCAAGACAGGGAAGGAAACAAGCACTGTCTTTTGAAAATCTGTCCCCTGCATCTCCCCAGGTCCTGGCCATCACTCCGAGGTCCGATTATGGAATACAGAATCCAGTAACTACCGTTTCACCTCGACTGCCGTCGTCCTCACCTCTGAATCGTTCATCGCCACAAACATCTGCTTCACAAGGATATTCATTAACCTCACCTTATCAACCACCATCATCATCATCACCATCATCAGTTACCCCAACCAACTTCCCTTCAAAAACACAAACCATTAGGGGCCGTGGAGCCAGAGGAAATTTGACACGATGGATTGTACGAATGAAAACCACACCGATACCCCAAACCACAACCACAACCGTAACACCGCTTCTATCACAACCCAGAGGAATCAGAGAGCAGAGAACCAGGGAAATCATCAAGAGAATCGTCGCCTTCCAGAAACAAAACTTGGGCAGATCACACGTCTTCGCCCACAGACGATTCAGTCCTACTAACAAGAACCAAAGTGGATCAAAGTCACATCCAACGACTCCATACCCGTACACAAAAACGACTCAGTCCCTGCTTGAGCGGTTCCCCTTCAGAAAACCCAAGAAGAGGCCCTACGTAACGCCCCTCCAGTCAGCGAGCGAGGTTCGAGAAAGGACGGGAAACACCGAAGAACTGTCTGACCTGCAGCTTCAGAGTCTGGTGGCAGTGGGCTTCGGAGATAGGATTACAACAGGCAACAGAAGGGTGTGAGTGCCCCTAGAAATTAATGAATAGAAAAGCAAAGCAAAGAAAAACAAAGCGTAGAAAAAAAGAAGGCATAGAGAAATATATTGTTTTACTTTCAACGCTAGTCAAATACTTCTCTGTGATAAGAATTTAAAATCGTTATCTAGTGGCCATAAATGACTTAACTAATACTCGTACATTATTTTGTCCACGGCGCTACAGTCCTATGCCACACCAACCGTATACTGCAGCATAATTTACGATCCAGCCAAGACTGTACTCGGATACCAACACAACCACCATACGCCACTCTAACACAGCCATTGCTCCTTAACGATGGCTCTCTTTTTATACTCCAGCCATATGACACCCTAACTAGAATATCCACGTTATATGACACCCAAATAGAACAAAATCATGATACAACATACCCCAGTTACATGGCATGCTACTGCAGGACCACCAACCATGTGACACCTCGTCTGACACTCTAATTAAGAAACCTGTACCCTGACACTTTAACCTGAAACGTCTTCTGACACCCTAAAAAAGACACTTGTACCATAACACCGTAATCAAGACACCTGCACCATGACACCTTAATTAAGACATCTGTACCATGACACCCTAAATTGACACCTTACTTAAGACACCTGTACCCTGACACCCTAATCTGACATCTGCACTGACACCCTAATTATGACACCTGTACCCTGTCACCCTAACTCACCTGCCCTCAGACACGCTCCCAGGACTACCCTAACCTTCCCTGGGTCAGGACCTTCCCCTCGCCCCCGCCCACCTCAGGTCAGCCAAGGAATTTGACCTGGCCTGCCCTAAGACCCTGACCTGACATACCTGACCTTACAAGAACCTGTCAGAATGCAACCTTGCCCTGACCTGACCTCACAGCTTTATTTTTTTAGTTATTTTCAAAGCTCTCACCTCATCAGAAATAACAAAACTTAATCTAAACACTGACTTAATAAGACTACACAACACCTTATTTAAGTGAAAGCCCGACTTGATCTAATCTCACAGGATTTTATTTCAGTGAAGACCTGACTTTATGACATTACTAAATCTCAATTCACTTAACAGTGACTGATCTTATTAGACCCCATTTTTAAAGCCATGACCTGACCTAACTTAACTGAACCTGTCTCTTACTCTTGACCTGATCTTTCTGACGTGCCTTGCTTTACCAGTTATTGCACCTAGCTAATGTCAAATGCCAGTTCGACCTGCATGACTCGTATCCATTAACAGCACCTGACGTGACGTGACCTGACCTGACCTGATGTATCGATGCCAAATATTAAATTATCTTCTCCTGGGACTGTATTCATAAACATTCCTGACCTAAGTTGGGTATAAGATTGTTTATAGTTTCATCTTAACTTACTCAGCCAATCAACGCTTCCCAACCAAACTAGGACAATACAACAAAATAATTTATTGTAATATTTAACACCTACGGAGATTCGGTTATCGTGAAAGCTACTTTAGATATTCACTGTTATATTTAACGCTTGGTTATCGTGAAAACTGGCTCAGATTTTTTATGAGTATAATCCATGGAATTTCCGTCTCACTATGACCACACAGGACAAACGACCTATGGAAATAATTCTTACAGCTATACGTGTACACCGATCCATTTATGTCCTTAAACTCTTCAGTCCTATGACATATATTCGATTTTTGTCTTTCTCATCTCTAGCCGATTTTAGCAAGCTTATGGTGTACTTTTCTAATCAGAGGGCTTAGAAAGTCTCTGTGAACGCTCTTTTACCACCAGGGGTCTCTTGTAACTGAATAAAATCGTCTGGTAACAACAGGAATAAACTATGATAAAACTCCATCGTAGTGAAGGAGTTAATTGATTACACGGCGTTCCAAAATAAGATCATTGTACAGGACAAGGAACTGACTCAAATGACAGAAAAAAAAAAAAAAGAAGACTGATTCTGTGAGTTGACCTGAATGGCACGGAAACCAACTGACTACATACCAACATTTTACCAGTGACTCTCGACATGGACAAATTTTCGAGACTTTTTTAATATATAAGGAATTTTTTTTAGTCATTCTGAGTCACAGTGAAAATGATATAACCTGCCAAATGTATGTGTATATAAAAATTTCGTGTTACCGGATGTTTATTTACAGCTGACTTGCACTTCGGCAGGTGAGGACAGCCAGGTGAGGACGCAATTAAGGCCGCCGGATGACCCCTGGTTGACAGAAAAAGTAAGAGATATTCCATTTTATCTCTTTCATTCAGCATATAGGCTTTCCATAATTGCTTCTTATTCTCTGCTCCAGCTACCATATCACCAGCATATCAAATTCTGGTTCTTACATCACCTGCGTATCATATTCTCCTGTCTGGCTGTCATATAACTTGAGTGTAAATTTTCCACAGACACCAGCTATTACAATGATCACGTAATCATTAATATATTCTTAACATCTTCAAATACGATGACGTCTTTTAAACTAAGTCTTGCTAAGAACTAACGACTTTATTCAGCTAACAGGAAATATCTCACAGTAATGGAAACTATGCACAACTCCTTCTCTGAGGGACGGCTCTCTTAATTATGTTGAGTAGTCAGTTGGTGGCAAAATTAAAGTACAAATTATGTCACCCTATTGAAGGTTAATAATCCAGTAAGTCAAAGCAGGATATCATAATACTGAACGTTAAATTATCTATGAAGTAAAAAAAAAAAAATAAAAATAAAATAAAAAGGCATCATATATCCTTAATTAATCCATTCAGGAAAAAGAGGGATTTTCTAGGGCCTGATAGCGGTGGAAGCAAGATAAGAAATACGTCACCCAGATACAACGTGCTAAAACATCTAACTTCTATCCACAGACCAGAAAAGCCAACTCCACCTCAAGATCAGACGGCCCCAACTCCAAGCTCGAGGACAGGCGCGAGAAAGGAAGTCTGGAGGAGGTGAGAGAGTACTCCCTGGCCTTGTACCGCCACTTGCAGGAGCAACTGAAAGCGAGGCAACTGGCCATCCCCCGTAGGCACCGAGGCAAGAGGCGGCGTGTGGTGCGGCAGACGACCCTGTCTGACGTGGAGACCGTTACGGCGCAGGACATCGAAGACAACCTGAATATTGAGAAAATGCTGGCCAGAGGGGCGACTTTCGTTCCTCCCGTCGATCCTAAAAAACTACGGGCGGCGCTCCAGAAGCTCATACAACTGGCCAACGCGCAGAAGAGGAAAGGCTACTCATACCTCACGCCAAGTGGGGTAAATTACTACTCCTCTTCAGAAAAGGAAGATGATGAAGCAGAAGAGGATATCAGTATTGAAGAAGTGACCAGTCCAACTCCCAGGGTGACACCGGAGAAACTGCAAGACATAGAAGCTTTGGGGATCGATGCCAGTCTGCCATCTAGGGAAGAAATTGGCGAGCCTAAGACATTACTCCCTCTCAATTTAGCATCATTAATCTATGCTAAGCAGGAATCTGCACAAACTCCTGGTGATGAATACTTACCACCTCCTCTATCAGTCGACACACTGGATAGGAAACCATCAAAGCAGAAGCCACTCGGTCGCCGAAAGCCATCCCGAGGGGGGCGTCGTCAGTATCCAGGCCATCGATGTCCCTTTCCAGACTCTGATGAAGACACATCTCCCGATTCACCAACAGTCCCTCCACGACCACGGATTCCGGAGCTGGATTTCATTACCACCACTTCCACAACGACGACCACAACCGAGACTCCTCCAGTTCTAAGGATACCAGGAGCTGTTCCAACAATATCAGCACCATCTTCCACATCAGCCCTTCCAGATTATGACTACTATGACGAATTCGGTGATGGGAACGACTACGATTATAATGATTTTGACAACACTGATAACAGCCTGGAGACGGAAGTAACGAGGGGAGGGACAGACGCATCGAGAACCATTGAGAATCCAAGAAATGTAAATGGAAATACACCAGTAATTATCCTAGTTGAGCCGGAGAATACTGCTTTTGGGAACAGCAGAGACAGAGTGAGACCTATTTTAGCATTTGGAAAAAGAAATAACGGCAGACTGAGAGCTTCTACAGACCCTGGCCAAGGAAAAGACAAGTTACAAACCATCGTACTCGTTGAGAATGACGGCAATGATAATCTTAGCTCGACGAGACCCAGACTAAATAGTTCTCCCATAATTTTCGTTGAACCAGGAGCTGATGGAGTACAAAAAGGAAGCTTGGGGAGCCAGCCAGGACTGAGGGTAAGACAGGATGGACGCCAGGCTATTATTTTGGTGGATGAAGGTCGAGGTGATGGCAGGGGAAGACTAAGATCAAAATGGAAAGAGACAACTTCAACAACCTATATTGTGGTGGATGGAAGGGGAGGCAGCAAGGAAGGAGGCAGTCTCACAGGATCACGAGCGAAGAAAGTGGACGCCCAGACGGTTATTTTAGTGGAAGATGGAGTGGGTAAACAAATTCCATCCCCTGTGATCCTGGTGGAGGAGGATGGCAAAAATGATCGTCTACAAAACAGACCTGATGTTGATGGAAAGCTAGGTGAGCAAGAAGATGGACATAAGGCTATAATTTTGGTCGAACCCGATTATAACAAAGGAGGAAAAAGACCGGAATTGCAAGGAAAACACAGTGATTCGACTATCATTTTAGTGGAGTCAGAAGATGGGAGTTTTAAAAGAATGAAAGGGAAAGCACTTGAGGATCGCCAGAACCCAGACACAGTGATTATTCTAGTGGAACCAGAGGACGGATCTGACCTACCTGTAAATCCAACCGTGAATACTCTGGATCCACCGCCAATACATGTTCCAAACCAACTCACACCACCTCCACCCTTCCGACGGGATGTAAGCTCAACCTCTGAAGCTTTTGTTCCTGGTGATAATCCCAGGTCAGATTTCCCAAGCCCTCCTTTTAACTCAAGGGTTAGGGTGAGATCTTCCGTTGAGGACTCCAGGCCACTTCGAGTCATGTCGCGAACCAGACGACTCAGGCCCAGAAGAAGGGGCTCTGTTCAGACTCGAGGCCTTCCTGATATTCCAGAAACTCGAGGAAGATTTGTGGAGGACAGACGGGAACTAAGGGCAGGAGGAACACGCAGAGGACGCCAAAGAAACACTGTGGATCGCCAGAGGGAATTCCCAATCGATCAACGAAGAAAACCTCTGAGGCAAGAAAATGATGGCCCCTTTGAGTTTACAAGAGACCGTCGGAGGGGAAGTCGGGAATTCAGTGGCTCAAGGAGGGATTATACGAGAAGCAGTCGAGAGCTCACATTAGGACGAGGAATTCCAACAGGCAGTAGAGAATTCCTGAGTAGAGAAGTAGGAAGTTCAAGAGGCAGGGAAGAGTTTTTGATTAGTGACACAGAGTTTGCTAGGGCCAACCAAGAACGACTAGCTGGCCAAAGAGAGTTGCTGAGGAATGGTAGAGAATTTCCCAGAAGTCAGAATGAAGAGGTTACAAGAGAGATCAACCGAGAGGAATTGGACACGAGGGATGGAGGCGAAGAGGGTACGAATCAAGATACAGACTATGACCTTGGTGGTTCCCCAGAAGTTGGACGCTGGCCGGGGGATGGGCGAGGGGAAGGGTTTGGCTGGTCATCTCACACGCCTCCTTATGTTCACATCGCTTCAAAGCCCAACTCTCCACCCTATCTTAACCCTCCTTCTTATCTCAACTCAAACTCTCCTTATCATCTCAGCTCCTCTCCTCCCTTCAACTCCCCAAGGGCCAGGGAAGGCTCCATACCAGAAAAGATAAGGGAGATTCGGCGATCCATAGAGGCCAGAGCTGATTCCTGGACGCGTATCGGACTCCAGCGGACCAGACCAGAGTTTAGGAGACACCGTAGTGTATGACAGAACCTGACATCATATAAAAACATTCCAGAAATGAGAAAACAGTTTGAAATAACATTCGTGGTATAGATATATTATTTTAGTGTTGGGATGTGCTATAAATCCAAATAAGAAAATACAAAGGTTTTGACGGAATGACCCAAAACATACATGTGACCCATTGAAACTGCAGCAACAAAACTGATTTCAAAACAGTTATAACCATGACAGGCTACAGGAAACTCAGTGATGTTTGTGTCTGTAATAACTGTGTATCAGTGAGCTCCTGCATCCTATTTTTATGATTTCCGGTGGAGTGTATGGATGCCGCCTCAGCTGGTCTGGGCAGCACAGATCCACCAGAACAGATTTAAGTGTTTCGTGCTAATCGAATGGCTTGTATATACTACTAAGTGTTTGGTGAAGTGTAAAAGAGAAGAACAATGATTCATATATTTCCAGGAATATTTAACTGTTATTTTTATTGCAAGCGAGCTGGTCTGGCTTGCGTGTTGTGTATATAATAGTCTTCATTGAATGACACTGGAAAAACCAATCCACAAGCATTATAGCTTCGAACTGTACTCCGTTTTCTTTGTAAGAGAAGACCGATCTGTGGGTGGACTATCATAAATACCAGTAGTTTCATATAGTTTTTTAATATTTTCTCAAGTTACCTCATTGTTTCATACATTTTCTTTGCGTTATCACGTTCCTGTTAGCTTCTATTGTTATACGTCCGTTGTGTGATTGTGATTATTATTTTTTCCCGGCCGTGTACATAGGTATTGTTTTCTCCATTGTTAACTGTATTATTTTTTCAGAGCCTTGATTCCTGTCTAGTCAGTCTCGTGGGATTGTTTGGGTCTATCCGGTGTCAGGGGAAAATTATTTTGGAAGGGCATGTTCTTCTGGTGAGCAATTTGTAATTTTAATGCAATAAATGTTTACATGAGAATTGTTAATGGTTTGTTTTGAATACAATGGTACCATGTTTTCTACTTTTTTTTTTTCTTTTTTTGGCGTAAAACTGCCAACTTATTATTGCAATACTTCGAACATTATCTAGACGACACTGAAGGTTATAATATAAAAATTAAGTCAAAATAAGGAGCTATATACGAGTAATTTGTAAAGATCAGATGCTGTAATATAAAATATGGTGTTTGCTGAATTGCAAAACCATTTATTATGTTAGGTGGTAATCATATACCCTATAAATGGACGCTTAGTGGATGAATTATGGATAAGGCACTCCAACCGGATGTATTCAATAAAGGCTTAATCCAAGAGATAGTTGGTTTTTTTTGCTCATATAATTACAGGTTATTCTTATTATCCTGGCCAGATAGCTAAGTCCCTGGCCCCTACGTTCTAAATGGGGCAATGCAGGATTGAATAATGGACGGAGAGGGGGATAGCAAGATGGATGGATGGACGGATGGTTGGGTGCCTCATATCCGCCGATGTAACCCGTAAATTTATGTACTTTTGTATTTTCTGTCTCTGTCATTAACACTCAAACTTACGTATTTCTATGTGTTTCTTTTCTCCGCCATTAACACTCAAATTTAGGTACTTCTATATATAAGTTTCTGGTTTTGTCATTAACACTCTAATTTCATGTTCTTTTATGTGTTTTCTGATGCATCCAGTCGACGTTCCCTTCATGAATTATATTGTATAAAGACTTTCATTTTCACAATACACAGCCATTCAAACACAATTTTCCACATACTCATTTACTTCTACATCTTCTCACCTACAGCCTACCCGTGCGTGAAGCATTTGTTGGAGTGGGTCATCTCCCCTGTGAGAGAAAGTGATGCTGCTCACCCCTACGGATCAGTCGCCCTTCAGAAGGCGTGATATATGACCTAAACATGTACAGTATAGTTGAACTGCCCTGTCATGTCAGACGTGCAAACCGACCACTACAGTACATACATACGCACATACATACAAAGGTACATACACACGTACATATGTACATTTATATATCCTTACATTTTGAGAATAATAACGTATTTTTTATACTATGCTACCAGGAATTCGCACTAATAACTTGATTAATGATGCAAAATTTCTCTAATGAGTTACAACTACAGTACAGTATATTAAAAAGATAAAATGAAACCGACAGGCTTCAAATCAGCCAGAAAAAACAGTAACGCAATAAAGTGACAAAATTCCACTTTGGGAGGAAACTCTGACCTAATATGATGCTGGCCGAAGTTTGAGGTGTACCTGTAATTATGCTGGTGTGTCTCAGGTGAAGAAAATCGTCGGATGTTAGCAGGTGAAAAATACTCAACATCTACCACCGCTATATGGGCACAGGGATTAATTTAAGCCATTTTATTGCTTACGGTTAGTGTCCGCTGAATAAAACCGTCTGGCGTCAGCAATAATAAAATATCTGGGTTCGAACACTGCACATAAAAAAAAAGAGGTAAATAATAAGACAAATATATCAAGTAACTGAAGCAATGACCATAAACATCACCTACACATTCAAAATTTTCAACTGCACAAATAAATATCCTAACCCACAAAACCATGGGATGGGGACTGCATGGTACTCTAGGTGTCTTGAAACCGTCTTGCATTTTCTGTGGGGAATGTATTGGTCACTGAAAACGGCGAAGAGATTAAAAAAAAAATATGAAGGGTAGAATGGGTGAGGTTATTCTTTATTTCTCGTGAATTTCCGCCATCGTCTTACTTCGTGCCTATCCCTTCCTTTCTTCCGCCCCTCTTTTTATCTCGTTATTTTCCACTTCTTCCACTTCCAATTTTTGATATTTTTTATTCTCTCTCTCTCTCTCTCTCCTTTGTTTCCACTCCCACACCTCGCTCACTTCTGCAAGTCACGCCACTTTCTCTTTCATATATGACCGAGGCAATTTTAAACAACATGCTCCTGTTTCCCTCCTCTCTCTCTCTCTCTCTCTCTCTCTCTCTCATGACCAAGTACATTTTAAACAACATTCCTCTGATTTCTTCCTTCCTGCTTCTCTTCCACTCCTATTTTTTTTTCTTAAATTGGAATCAAGTCATAGACTACGCAGCCCGTTCCCTCAGGTACAAGAGTTCTCCCACGCGCAGGTGATGACGTTACAAAACCTCACAGGTCACCGCTTGAGAATTAATGCTATACCGTCCATACTGAATACATGTTACGATTATCTCACTCAGGACTGGAATGATGATTATGAGGGTTAGTGTTTGTTTTTTTACGTGACGGTAGGTGTTATTATTATTATTATTATTATTTTTTTACGAAATCTAAATCGCATGTTTACTGATATCGATTCCTGCCTCATTCGTGGGCGTAGGACCAATTTCGGGACTGTTTTTTTAGAAGTCTACTCTTTCACTTGACCACCATGTTCCCTCTTGCTCTCATGGGTTGTAAGAATGTTATGTGTGTGTGTGTGTGTGTGTGTGTGTGTGTGTGTGTGTGTGTGTGTGTGTGTGTGTGTGTGTGTGTGTACTGTAGTGTATCTGAATCTTTTTTTAAAGTGTGTGTACATTTGTTTCATTAATATCTATCCAAAAGAAATGTTCGCTTCTTCAGTATACTTGTAGCTTTTCTTAGAATTTTTTTGTACGCTCCATACATTAATAAAAAAAAAAAAAGGCAGATCGGGAGATAATGAAGAGAATTTCTCATATTTTTCGTGCATGTTTTTCGTTTCCCTTACTTTTTGTTCTTCTTCTTCTTCTCTCTCTCTCTCTCTCTCTCTCTCCCTCTCTCTCTCTCTCTCTCTCTCTCTCTCTCAGTAATGGTGTCTTAGAGCTATGATGACCTATTGTGGGTTTCTTCTTCCCACCCAGTTCACTAAAAGATGTAGCCAAATATTGCATTCTCTCTCTGTCTCTCTCTGTCTCTTTCCATAAATACTCATATTTGCTTTCTCACACTTTTTACTTATTTACTTTACACACACACACACACACACACACACACACACACACACACACACACACACACACACACACACACACACACACACACACACAGAGAAACACACAACCAAGTATGTGATATAATTCTAACCACTTCAGCAGAAAAAACAGCCAGAGATAAGTGCAATGTTTTTGACCAAGCAAAGAGATTACAGTGAGAGGATCGTGACAATGAAGCGTTCTATTGTCACTATTACAAAGCCAGTTTCAACTCTTCAGTACGAGCAGTCTACCCCTAAGTTTGCAATCGTAGATATAAGAAAATGTATTGTCTTTGTTTTGAGAGAAATTACTGACAAAACATAACGTTGTTGTTTTGAGAATCACCTCTTGTTCTGAGAAGACTAATCCTTTCACTATGACAAGCTTTCTCTAATTTGGTATAATAATAATAATAATAATAATAATAATAATAATAATAATAATAATAATATTATTATTATTATTATTATTATTATTAATGATAATAATCATAATAAAACACTCTTGTCAACAGTAGAAAAAGCAAAACACTCTCTTGTCAATGGTAGGAAAAACAAAACACTCTCTTGTCAATGGTAGGAAAAACAAAACACTCTCTTGTCAATGGTAGGAAGAGCAAAACACTTCCTTGTCAATGGTAGGAAAAGCAAAACACTCTCTTGTCAATGGTAGGAAAAGCAAAACACTCCCTTGTCAATGGTACGAAAAGCAAAACACTCTCTTGCTAACAGTGGGAAATAAAATAATAAATAAATAAAACAGACACACCAACAAAAACACAGGGAAGTATGTGTGTATCCTCCAACCATTAACCCCTTCATTCTGACGACGTAATCTGTTTATTCTCCCTGGTTTTAATTATAGTTTTAATTTTGTTCTGGGTCCTAATAATGAAGAGGTTAATGAGGGCTGCGTCTATCCCTCCTCTCCATTTCGAAAAATCTCTAACGGGTTGAAATAATCGCCTGGAGGAAGAAAGAATAAAATGGTACACATCCTCGGGCAGAAAGTGTTAAGGCAGAGGTTAACAAGGGGACCACACAACAAATTAATATAGATAGACAGACAATAGCCTTGCAGACAGACAGATATATAGAGAGACAGAGAGATCGACGGACATATGGAGACAGGCATTTATAGACAGACAGACAGACAGACAGACAGACAGATGGATGGACAGTTAGACAGACAGACAAGCATATAGACAAACAGAGAGACAAGCAGATGAAAAGATGTAATGATACGGAAAGACAGACTGATACTGACGGATAAATACCAAGCTATAAACAGATAGACAGATATAAATACAGTAGTAGACAGGCAACAACACAGGCGGCAAGGGAGCCCCGGGTGCCTACGAGCTCGAGGCGAACACATTGCCACAGAAAAACAACCTAAATAAATTTCCGCGGTGAGTGACGTGATGAAAAGCCGAGACGTGGGAGAGAGTGAGGTCGGGCGGGGTTTGGCGGGGAAAATTCGGTGATAAAGATCGAAGGAATTTATCATGAAAAAAAAATATATATATTGTAATCGCAGAAGCAAATGAATTATCAATAAAGATCGAAGGAAATTACAATGAAAATAAAAATCATTGTTATCTTAGGCGAAACTAAATTAACAATGAAAACGGATGGAATTTATGACCAAAAAATATTCATTGTTATCGTAAGAGAAATGTATTAACACCTACGATAAATAAATTGTTATCAGGGAGACACTGGCTGACTGAGAATATCGGTGAGAAGGATCAAGGAATGTATTACCAGTATTTATTGTTATCATATAAGAAACCGTATCA
>NC_137003.1:44149586-44182086 GCF_032717465.1 Coenobita brevimanus | reverse complement strand
CAGTTTCATGTTACCAAAATTTAGGAAAATATTTATAGTTATATGTTACTATTTTTCTAATCAGTCTCACCAGCAGTATTATCATTAGAGTTAATTTAGTTACTTTTAAATATTCGATTTTGTGTGTGTGTGTGTGTGTGTGTGTGTGTGTGTGTGTGTGTGGTGACGTGTTGTGCAACCACTGCGACTGGTGGTATGATTTACGCACATGGCTGGTTTCGCACATGACAACTTCCAACACCAGATGATACGTACATGAGGTTAGACAAAAATGAGCTGTTTCGTACATGAAGGAACTGACATAATGGAACTTAACGTACATGAAGCGTTGCATATGACATGATTCCTACACTCGACATTGCATACATACTTACCTGTGCATGTGTACATTTCACACTCACAGTTGTATATGTACAGCTGCTTACACACACACACACACACACACACATCAGGACCCGGACGTGACAGATGAACAAAGGAAATTCATAACTCAGCCAAAATATTCAGCTCGGAAAATTCGTGTTGGGGAAATTTCCGTCTTCACTGTTGTTATTCTCAGACAGAAAAACTCGCACTGGTCAAAAATTTTTCTGCTCCTAGGCCACCTGTGTTGGAAAATTATTGCCATAGATAATTAATTCGAAAAAAAAAAAATCGCCTGTGGGTTAACCGTACGTTTGTCAGGAAAGAGAAAATTTGTGTACCGGGCAAGTGCAAAATTTCTGAACTTAGCCGTATTTTTTTTTTTTTCCGGAATGTGAGATTTTTGGAGTGTTCTGCCTAATCAAATATGCTCTGGAAATTTAATCTTGGAGAATATTTTTCTCTTACTGAAAATTAACCTCTCCCACACTCTCGTTTTTTTACCTTTGAATCCTGTGATATATTCTTGAGTTTATTTTTGTTACTCCCAGACGATTTTAATTATCTACATTTTTGGACTGGAGGGGTTAGATCTAGTTTTCATCAATATCAGTCTGCCTGGGGGTTCTTCGAAGTTGTATAAAATCGTCTGGTTGTTCATTTTCATTCATTCATTGCCAGACGCCATGTATCCCAGACGGGGTGGCCAAGGGCTTAGAGTTAATTGTTTTACAGGGAGGGGCACTAATCCTCCACCAACCCCACTTGACGTAGGGATGCCAACAGCATCTGGTGTTCCCAGGCGGTCACCCATCCAAGTACTAACCAGACCCAACTTTGCTTGTAAAAAATGAACAACTTGTGACGCTTAAAAAATAAAATTATTCTTTCGGAGACGATTACCGTTGGAATATTTGTATGTGGAAAATTAACCTCCTTGAATAACAGCTACTTACATAATATCTTACCGTAAGAAATCACCGTTAGATATACTTATATTTTGAAATTTTGTTACTTTGAAGAATTTGGTCTTAGATGATCCGTCGCTTGGGAAATTTGGTCTTTGGAAATCTACTCACATAAAAATTTTGATTCCCTTGAAAAATTCTCGTAGTCAATTTATCACTTAGAATACTTGCTCTTGAAATCCTCGTTGAAAAATTTCTCTTCAGAGTTTTATGCTTTTGGAAATTGTCCCTAATAAATGCGACGTTTTGAACTCTTGCTCTCTTAAGTTACTCATCACATAATTTTACCACTTCAAAAACTATTTCCTCTAGAAATTTCTTGTAGGATTATGTATATTAATAATTTCAGGACGCCGTTAAATAATCAACTTCCATATTTTTTTTCTTTCCAGACGAAGAAAATCCCTAGGAATTAAGGGCTGACAAGAACTTTAAAAATTCGTGAAAAATTTGTAGAGTGCACTGTGAAAAGCTGCACACAATCCTTTATTTTGAAAAGTCATATTTGGAGCATTTTAATCTTTAAAAAAAAAAAAAAAAAAAAAAAAAAAAAAACGCTTTCTCAGAGAATTCGTACTTGGAAAACTGGCACACTAAGGAAATGCTATCGGGTTTGTCTATCATCCAGTCCGATATTAATCACATCAGGGGAGTAAGGGATTCGGGTCAGGTTACTTAAATTAATAACTTTAATCCTGGTTTCCACGCTCATGATCAGATAATATGTAGTGAGAGCTGATAATGGATAAAACGGATAAATGCTTTTTCTATGTGATTTTTTAACCACCTGGCAATTGCTGGATTATAATAACAAAGAATACGCAATCATGAAGGGTTAATGAGCCAGGAAAATTCACAGCAGGAAAATTCGAGCACTGAAATGAAAAATCGTTCCTGTATATTGAGTTAGCTTGCCAGTGCTTCAACATAATTTTTTTTAGCCATAAGAAAGAGATTTACTTATACAGGAAAAGCACCCTATAGGAGATCAATGGGAGAATACAGATAAAAATAATTTCACTAAACCAAAACTGTGAAATAATTGAGCGACTACGATGTCCTAGATGTTGCAGGATCGGGGTCACAAAATTCTCTGGGAGTTGCACACCTCGCTTCCGAAAACTATTTATGAGTGCCTGAACGACAGCCTAAGTTCTAAGCATATTCCTGCATCTAAGAATTTGCTGTGTGAGTTATTGTCTACCTGCAAAGGCATTATATTTTGTCATTATACTGCATACAGATTTCTAACTACTTCAAAAGGCAGGACAGTAATTGCTCTTGTTATATTATCATCAGCTATCATCAGTGTCATCATAACAGTCATTACAGTAATTGTGAATGTAACACCAATAAAAATATAAAAAATGTTTATTTTTCTCTTAACACATAATTTTAAATGAAACCTTATTAGGCATTACAGTACAGGTAGTTGTAATTTCATTACTGATTAAATAAATAAATAAAAAATGTCTATCAAACTATCTATCTATGTGTCTATCGATCTATTTATCAGTTAAAACTATGAAAGCATGAAAAAAATATAAACCATCACCAATCGTTAAATCAGCATAGAATATGAGTAAAATTAAGACGGACAAAAATGCACAGAAATGAACATAATAAATAATGTAAAATATACTAGATAAATGAAACCAAATGTAGCCGTGAAATTGCGAATAACGACAACAAGAGTAGTCGAACCAGCGGGGGTGAAAGTGGTGATGACTGGTGCTTTATGAGGCGACCCTGACTGCAGTTGTGCGGTGTGGTGTGATGTGGTGTGGTGGAGTGATGAGGTGGAGTGCTGGTGTGGTGTGACGTCGTGGATTGGTGTGATGTGGTGTGGTGTAGTGTGGTGTGGTGTGGTGTGGTGTGGTGCAATGAAAGTAATTTGATGCAGTGGAGTTGTGAGGTGGAGTGCTACTGTGGTGATAGTTTGTGATGAGATGAGTGGTGTGGAATGGTGTTGTGTGGTGCAGTGAAAGGATTGCGTGTTGGAGTGGTGTGATGGTATGCATTGCTGTCGACCTAGATTGGTGTGGAAAGTTGTGATGCATTGGTGTGGTTAGATGGAATGAATATGCAGGTGTGGATGTGGACCAGTGTGGAATAGCAGAGTTGTGTGGTGGTATGTTGGCTGTGGAGTGAAGGAGGAGTTGAGTGGAGTAGTGGTGAAGGAAAGTGGTACAGATGTGAAGTGGACTGAAGATGATTTGGTGAGGTGGTATAAGCTAATAGGGTGGATTAATGGAATATGGGGGTCAGTGGTATGCTGTGCAGTGGAGTGATGGTTTAAACGGAACTGTACGAAACTGTGATGTGAAAGCTGTAGATCTGCGATCATTCTGTTTATAACAATATTACACTGCTTATGGACAAGACAAAGAACACCTTTGATAGCCGAACCCACTCCGACCGTATCCATCACCCCAATACATCGCCAAGCGTGTTTTGGTCTTTGGACACACCCCAGACACGCCTCACGTGCACACCACACGCACGCACATAAAATTCAGCGGTTGCAATATGCCAGATTTTATCTTCCAAAAAGGTACAGTGACTCATAGAGGAGGCTTCCTCTTTACTTACCTCTTCCCTAGTGATTTAATTTTGGATGGGCCTGTCAATATACATTTGTACGTTATTTATGGATAGTATGGCGATATTAGAAGGATTTGTATAACACAGCAGAGGACAGTAAGATGTAATAAGCAAAATCTCAGGAAAAGGTGTTGGAGCTTCCTTACCGGACAAGAATACGGGCCAGTCACACGTCTCAGGCAGGAGAGGTTTAGAGAAAACGGCATTGCTGAGGATAAACTATGATATTCAGTCTAAAACTTGACTACCTGATCCTTCGCGCTTGGCCATCAGCGACAACGTTCCAGAATGTTGAGCCTTGTATTGAATGCCAAATAAAGAATCTAAATAAAAAATAAATGACAACAACAGACACACTTGCATTATATAATTATCCATTAGTAAATAACCTTCTCGGGCTCCTATAACTCACTTTCAGCTGAAGAAAGTTATATGGTATTAATCAGAAACAAGTACGAAAGCTGTCCGTGGAAAATGAGCTGTTATAACAGTACTGTTCAGGGGCACGGCTGTTAGACAATCGGGATGAGGCAGTAACGCGTGAGAAAGACCAGCTAAAATTGGATTGTAAATTTAATATTAATTCTTTAATAATATGTCAAAGGGCCCAAGGAGCTCAAAGGCTGCCACAGTTCTGGCAGATGGATATCTGTAAGGTCGTTTACACAGGGAGTAATAATAATAACAGTAATAATAATAGTAATAACAAACATCATCATCATCGTCTCGTCTCTTTTTCTTACCAGCAGGTGGAATGAAGAAGGGTACAAAGCGCAAGAGAAAGGCAAGAATGTGCTAGTGGGAGGACTAATCGACAGCATTTGCAATGACGTGTACCACACACCCATCCACTCACCATTCAGGCCTGCAGAATCCAGGTTCCACTTCATAGGTCAACCCTCCACATGTAACCTATGCTTACTATATATATATATATATATATATATATATATATATATATATATATATATATATATATATATATATATATTCCAAGTATTCATTACATGAATGTAAGCAAATTGCAAGAATTCGATGAATATTAGGCATTTATTCTTACACCTGTATATACACAAATATTTACAGGAATATGTATGAGCATTATACATATGATACATCATATAAAAAGCAGAACATATTCATATGTTTATTACTCTGCGTACCGATACATAGCGCTAAATATCCTGTATCTGCATTTTGCGTCATTTTCATGAACACGATGTGTTGACAATATTTTCATAATATTTAAGTACCTAGGTATTTTGTCTCTCTTTTGTGAGTATCCATCTATCTACCTATCTATATGAGTGTGTGTGTGTGTGTGTGTGTGTGTGTGTGTGTGTGTGTGTGTGTGTGCGCAACATTTGAATAATAAGATGATCTGGGAGCTATTAAATTATATACATCTTACAGTACATTAATTCATGGAAAACAAAATTTCCCGGGTCAGTTTACGCAATTTAGTGCTGTCATATCTATCTAGTACAGATCTAATGTTCAATTGATAACTACCGTCTGCAGCATTAAAAGGAAGTGTGATTGCCGACAACATCGTCAAGAATACGAGTCATTCTTGAAGTCTTTCATCTTTCCAGACGTACTCATGATTCGTGTGGTAACAATGAAGCACAATTACAGACTCGTTTGCACGATCAGTTTCGAAACATGATTTGAATCTAAGTGGCGGTAAACGATTGATGCACTGATCGCATCGGCAGACCAGAGCAGGATTAGGGAAAATAGTTTGGCGTGTTCCCCTACCGTACAACTCGTAAAACACTTCACACACAACCCCTCCAAACTAACCGTGTAAACAGGCCTTACCGGGGTGTAGGGAGGACTGTGGCTACAAAACTGCTAAGTATGAAGTGTTCCCGCTAAGGGCATCACCGATCACTTAACCAAGATTGAGGAACAGCACCGGTCTGTCACTCCGCGAACTGCAAACCATTGTACTGTTTCCCGTGGGCATAAAAGCAGACACTGACAAGGCAAGAGCGGGAGACTGGTCAACATAATCCCACCGATTCAGCAAATAAAAATACTTTTTTTTTTTTTTTTTTTTTTTTTAATTGGGAGAGGGGTTAAATATGACAACCTGAAAAATAATTACTGTTGCCCACAGTTTATATAACTCATGATTCCTGGTCTGGCCGTCTATGCTTTGAACCGAAGAGGGACCCACCCCAAAACCATAATTCAACGTCCCCCAAAATGACCTGGACTTCTCAGTTTACTTGTAATTTTTGCAGTTAAAAATATCTAAACCGTCATGATTCAAACATTTAATTTATATGACTTTTCATATTCTATTAGTGTGTAGGATAAAGATTCAAATGCAGATACGACAGGTTTCATTAGTAAAATCAGTTTCATCCATTTGGAATATTTCTTTCTGGTCTGGATGACAAATTCCTAAGTATGTCAGAGGCGTTTCTCAACTTGTGTATGCCTGACCAGGGTTGAGGCATATGTTTCAAATGTTTCATCACTGCAAAATGAGAACAAAATAAATTCGAGCAAAACTGAGGGAATACCTCCTGTAAACTGTATTTATGAATTCACAGGTCATTGAGTGACCGCAATCATCCATTCCCTTGGCCTGAATAAAAGTGATATCTTCATGCAACACATATATATAATCATGCCTTTGACCTGGCCTGCAGACCCATAAAATGAAGGACGGTGAAAAGTTATCATTCCAGGTGTCTCCCTCAAGAAATAAGCCACCTAACTGTAGGAAAGAGTGGGAAGAAGTAAACCATAAAAGCACAAGCCGTCAGAATCACTTTGTAAACGTCAGCATTTGCCACTGCAGATATTTATCAATGACTAGAAATGGCACAGATGCAGAGAATAATATCGAATAACTTTTTAACCGAACAATTATGAAACTCTTCCAAACAATTCTGAAAAGCTTGTTGGGCTCCTAAGATCGCTTCATCGTGCTTCCAAAGTCGTCGCTCGCTGTCTTATTATTCATCGTAGGGAAGTGCATCGATATTTATGTCCTCGACTGTACTTTCTCTTCACTTGGATGTCATGCACTTGTCAACCGCGCCAGGTGACGTTCATTAGAAGCGATTTCCGAGCATGAGAGAATTATAAAGGAAAGCTGAAGTGTGTGTGTGTGTGTGTGTGTGTGTGTGTGTGTAATTCACCGGGTCGGTCAGGATCACTTGATGGTCGTGATTGTCAGCTTTTACCCTCCCGTAAGGGAGCTGAGAGCTCATATAGTCCGATCTAAGGGCAAGGCTGTGACCTTCACACACCCGTCCCCTTGCTCCAGGGGGACAGTAACCATCCACTTCGTCAGTGAAACTTTTCGCAACCTGAGCGAGGCGCGAACTCCCGTCTACCAGATGGCAAGCGAGAACGTTACCACTGCACCAGCGAGCGGTGTGTGTGTGTGTGTGTGTGTGTGTGTGTGTGTGTGTGTTTCGAAATACACCAAGCATTTAATAACCTCCAAGGTCTAAACTGTTCAGTGCGACGATGCCCAGTTAATTATTTTCTTGCTTCTGTCAAATGATTTTATACAATAAGGGAGAACCAGTTGACTGCAAAGTAGTTAAGTGGTATGCCTGTAACTAATTCACCTAAATAAAACAGTCTCGAAGTAGCAAGAATATAAAAAAAGAAAAAGAAGAAGAAGACAGAAGCCATCATAGTCAAGAGGTTAAAATATGAAAAGAACTGAGTAGAGTTGCTGTTTTAAATCTTTTATTACAAACTTATATATTACACTACAGTACCTAATTAATCTCGACAAATTTTCAAATGTCACTGATGCTATTATTTTTTTAAGGCATTTTTCTTGGGTAACTTTTTTTCCTGTGTTTCCCCTGGCTCATTATGCATTTCCTATTGTTTTGCATATACGTTTTCCTCCATTTTACGTTGTTTTTCCATCTATTGTTTTCAGGCAAGATTTACATTCATCAGCCATTTACAGTAAAAAAAAAAAAAAATAGCTTATTGTGGAGTCAAAAATATTTCCAATGATAGTCCAGAATCCAAAATAAATCGGGTTATTATTCTGAACCGATTTAAATCCATTATTGTGAGGCAGAGTCTTTTTTCATTTAGTTTTGACTAGCTTATTTCGGTTTATGGAGTCCAGGTTTATCACGAAGTTTTCTTATTTTATCTAAATATATCTTAATTTATACAACTACCCTAAACTATACTACATCTACAGTGTCTAAAATTTTCGTAGCGTTTCGAAATTCTTCGTTCCACACTCAATGGTGCGGCGGTAGGTAGCCAGCAGAAGGCGGAGTGATCGATCCTTTGTGGGAATCATCGTAGGAGTTCCCTGATCCACCGTCGATGAACACTGGAACTCGACCCGCTCCACCTCCACTGCCGCCATATCCACTCCCTGCATGTGAGCCGAATCCACCAGAGCCGAATCCACCGTTGCCGTAGTCTCCACCTCCTAAGTTGTTGTTGTTGTATGCATTATTGTCGTTGTTGTATCCATTTCCGAATCCTCCATTGCTGCCGGTGTAGACGTTCCCTCCATCGACGAAGATACTACCATCATCACCACCATAACCACCATTACCCCCATTAAAGATCACTCCACCATTACCATTAAATCCACTGCCAAATCCTCCACCATTACCATAGCCATCGTTGCCACCATTCAAGAAGATGCCACCATACCCGTTATTTCCGACACCATCGTCTTTAATGATTACGACGGGAACGCCATTGTTGCCACCATTACCATACCCACCCACACCACCTCCAAACCCACCCCCATTTCCATACCCATTCACGACGCCACCATTACCAAACCCATTCACAACACCTCCATTTCCATACCCATTCACACCACCAAGTCCACCACCAAACCCACCCACACCACCATTTCCATACCCACCCACGCCAACCCCATTATCATACCCAGTCACTCCACCCCCATTACCATACCCGGTCACCCCACCCCCATTACCATACCCAGTCACTCCACCACCATTCCCCAACCCACCCACACCACCCACAAACCCACCATTCCCATACCCACCCACACTTCCACCAAAGCCACTAACACCATCCCCATACCCACTGCGACCACTGAAGTCACCCCCCTTGTTGTTTCCAGTCACCACCACAACCGTACCATCGCCACTGCCACCACCATAGCTGCTGCCACCTGCTTTATAATTACTGGAGTAACTACTGCCACCACCAGCATGACCACCGCTGCCACCATTACCACCGGCGTAGCCACCCTTGCCACCACCATTGCCGGTAAGGATTACAACGCGGTTACTGCTACCAGTGGCACTACCACCAGAGTAACTGTCGCTGCCATGACTGCGACTGCTGCCACAGTTCTTCCCCTGGCAGGTTGGACTGGCCCAGGTGGTGGAGAGGAGGGCTAAGACGAGAACTATGGATTTCCTCTGTGAATGAAAATAGACATATACCTGTAGATAAAAATAACTCGGATATTTCTATCATGTATATACTGTACAGTTCAAGAAAACGAATTATTGTTGACATTTAACCCCTGCCGGGCTGATCCTTGGCAAGGTAGTTTACCGTTACTGAGTGAATGTTTTATATCCAATGTAGACTGTACCTCATATGAGGCTTGCAGCTTGGCCCGGGCAGACCTTCACTGTGCCTCATAATAGGTCAGATGGCTAGGCTTTGTTTCTTTGATTATGGAAACTATGCGCTGAGTATAACAAAACAAAACGCGTTCGTAAAACCATAAAGTGAAACCAAAACAAATAAAGAACTTAATTATTTGCAGCTTCCGTAGTATAATATTTAATACATTTTCAGCAAAAGTATTTGTAATGGAAACTATCACGGATCTACAGCAAATGTTTTGAGTGTGTGGATATTTTTCTTTTCAATTATTTAGCAAGTATTTATTTCGATATGATATATTAAAGAAAAAAGCAAAGGATTGTACAGTAATTTCCATCAGTCAGTCTTCTTATACGGTCAGTGATGAAATTAAATCTACTTGACTAAATACACAGGAATGAGATAGACTGTCATATGTGGTTCTTTAGTTATACTTGGTTAGACTACTTGAAATCATCTGTGTCTCTGGTTCAGACTGCAAGATTCATTTCTACATTTAAGAACTTGATTGACAAGCCGACGTCAAAATATGATTACTTGCAGAGGGCGTCAGATACCTTTCATTCATCTGCTCATTTAATTTTAAGGAATGTTAGCGTAATGCGAAAAAAAGAGAAACATTTCAGGATTTAGCTTGTGAACCGTGAGTACCATAAAACTTGTCCTAGAGATGTTGAGTCTGTGATCTCCCTGCATGTAAACAAACGAGGAATGTGGAGCTGCTTACCATGGTTGTTGGACTCCACCTCGTGAGAGTGGTGAGTAGCACTGATTTACAACACTATATATACCACCTCACCTGCATGATACATCCTTACCCCCTCCACTCCCCCTCCCTCCAACACCTCTCTCAGCGATTCTCTCCTCTATCCCTCCCCCAATCTCTCCCATCCCCCACTCCTCTCTACTCATTCCCCCCACCCCTCCCTCACTGTTTCACCCTTCTTCCCCCTTCCCCCTCTTCCCCCCTCCTCTTTACTTCTCTCTTCTTCCCCCACCCCCGTCACCTCGTCACGGCCGCGATGCGTTGCGGTGGGACAGGCAGTAATGGCGCCGCGGGTGGGGAGTAGGAAGGGAAGTGAGGGTGGGAGGGGAGGGGGAAGTAGACCTGAAAGTACTAAAAGGTGAGGGAGAAGGAAGGACGCTGTAGGAAGGTTATTTATGTACATGCCAAATATATACACACATATCACGTATTCAGCTTTTCCTAACATACTTAAGCATACATATACCGGATGAATGTAAGTGCATCCACACTCCATCAAGCTTGCTCTCTATCTAGAAAATTCATCAAAACTATAACAAAAATGTCCTTCCTATCAAGAGGCAATTGAGAAGGAATTCAGGCATATTTCTTTTCGGAACAAAAGCTTCAAGAGGATCCAAATCTGTCTCAGAAGTTTAAAAAAAGAATCAAAGACTGGCTTAGCTTGATTAATTAAGATAATGAAGGATACTGCATGGGGAAGGAATGGGAGTGAGTGGCTACGTGCACTTTAATAGCTAGGAATGCAGTGCTTAGGAGTGTAGTTCATACCACTTATGTATTTCAAAGATAAGGGTGATCCAAATTCAGTTGGTATCTAGGAAGTTAGTCTGTGTCAGCGAAGAGGGACAGCAGGTAAACTTTAAAATATAGTGCACGCAATGAAAGACTGAAATTGCGATAGGAATTGGAAAAAAAGAAGTTTAAAATTATATAGATAGAAAGACAGATAGACTGAGAGGGGGGACAGTACAAATCACATTGAAACTCAAGCATGTGGAAAGGAAATCAACAATCATCACACACATTCCTCTCTCCCTCACCTTCAAAACCAAATTACCGAGGAATGAGGGGAAAGACAAGACTGCCAGTATGTCATTAGTGTGAAGACAAGGACACTCACACTGCTTGCTCGCCTGCTGCACCTCACACTTACCCCTGTGGTTACGCTTTCCATACCTCTCCCTCCATTTCCTCTAGAGCGTAAATTTCGTCCATATCCTTCCCCTTTTAGGGTTACAGTTGTTTTGTGTCTCTTTGTTTGTGTCTGTCCCTGTATGTTTGTGTATGTGTCTCTGTCTGTATGTTTGTGTCATTTCTGTCTCTGTCTGACTGATTGTGTCTATCTGTCTGTCTGTCTCCCCCTCCCCTCTCTCTCTCTCTCTCTCTCTCTCTCTCTCATAACATGCCCCCCCCCCTTTAACAAGGCCAGTAAGAACACTTAAATGCCGAAGAAAAATGAAACGAGAGACTTGTCATTGAAAAGACCATTAAAACCCTAGGAGCCCCTTCTCTACGGTGACAACTTATATATTCCAGATACAGTCAGACGATTTTTTTAAAATTCAGTCCCAGGAATAACCTTGTGTAGTGGAGAGTTTAAAAAATGACCATAGTAATTTATTTTCTTGTTTACAATACTGGCATCTTATTTACTTTAATAGTGACTGAGATATATACGATTTTATTTTGCTATGTAAAAAGATCTGCCACGTATTCTCAAGAAGTTAACTATTCCTTCCGTAGACCGCCTCATTTATGTCACAACTGCTTCCGGTTAGATGATTTTATTCACTTTGCGAGAGAGTTTTGGAGCTATAGTCCACGTATTTTCACCTGACAAAGATCCCTAACCCTTTTTCAGATCAATTGATGGACAAGTGTAGTCAGATTGCAGGGTTGATTTGACTATACTCTTTTTTTCACCTCAACTTGGCCAAGATTTTCGTACCTTTGCTGCGTGCTTCCTGTGGCTTAGCGGTAGACTATAGACAAGGATACAGCTCTACGTCATTTTCACAGCACTCTTCGTGACTAGCATCATATTCTAGTGTTACCCTCTCCTTACAAGTCAACATTCAAGATGGAAAGACGGCAACTTTAGGCCACGTTAAAATGAAATGAACATAATAACCGTGGAGCCTCATCCCTACCTCGTGACAAAGACTCACTGAATTTCATGGTCCAGTTCAGTCAGATGAAAAGCAAACCAGTCGTAAAGAAATTACATGTATCATTAGTTAACCCCTTCATTACTAGAGGCTCATCCCGTGATAAATGAGACAGTCTTGGGGTAGTCTGATAAAACTGAAAAAAAAAAGAAAAAAGTGATGGAAATGAAGTGGTAAGGATAATGGTGTTTATGAAACTCACAATAGCTGGTAAGATGAGCGATCCTTTCCCTTCTTATCCCAGCTTTACCCTCTCCTCCTCCTGTTTTGCCATCGTCAGGTGTACATCCCTTGAAACAATAGCGGCACTCGGGTTGAATGGTTGTGGAAATGAGCCAAATCCCCAGACACAGATGGATCGATGGAACCGGTGCCTCACACATTATAACTTCCTTCACTGTGCCGTTTAATGCGTCTATGTATTTCTAGGATACTACGAAATACCAAGAATAATATTTTCAGTATCACAGGACATATATCACAACGCTTTGTCCATGTTATGAAATGTTAGGTACTTTAAGTAGCTGGTAGATGACACAGGTAGAAGATAAAGACAGGTAGATGATAAAGACAGACAGATAATAAAGAGGGTGAAATAAAAACATGGACACTTAACGATATAAGAGTAGCTCAAAACCAATCATCATCATCATCATCATCATCATCATCATCATCATCATTATCACCATCCCTTTTTATCATATAAGGCCACATCCTGCCAGACGGCCTCGGCAGAAAGACCCCAAGGAATGGGGAAATTACAGGTAAATTCAGGTACAAGATGACGGGCCATTCACCTTGAGTCCAGGTATCCAAAGCGACGGGCCATTCACCTTGAGTCCAGGTATCCAAAGCACCTCCTCTTGAAGAATGAGAACTATTACTACTTGTCATATGAAAGAAATTGTTAGAAAAGTGAAAACTGCTGCTGCTGCTGCTGCTGCTGCTGCTGCTGCTGCTGCTGCTGCTGCTGCTGCTGCTGCTGCTGCTGCTGCTGCTGCTGCTGCTGCTGCTACTACTACTGCTACTACTACTACTACTACTACTACTATCATGGAAGGCTGTACTGACACTGATGAAGAAGGCAAAGAGTATATTCAACCCCCTACAAAGGAGGACGATTTAATTGTATTATATTCGTGCTTTTTCTAGACGGTTTTATTCAACTCAAGATAGACTTTTCGAACTATAAATGTTAGATATAGGCTCGTATTCTCGTCGGCTAAGGAGGCTCCCTAGCACCTCTTCCTTAGCGATTTATTTTTGGATACGGCTGGTTAATATCCTTTTACACGTTATTTATGCAGCGTATGGCTATATTAGAATCATTTATGGAGCACGAAAGAAGGACAGCAAAAAGTAATGAGCAATATAAGTCGCTTAGGAAAAGGTGTTAGGGAGCTTCCTTAACCGACGAGAATACAGTCTTTTAAGCTGAATGAATTAATCGTTTCGTAGCAGCAAGAATAGAATAAAAACGACCTCAAAATAATCAAGGGATAAAGTACATTATTAGAGCTACAAGAACAATATGGATCTTAAATAAGTATTTGGCCTTTGAAGGGTAATTTGGCTATGAAAAGCGGAAGAAAGGTAAATCCCTCAGGTATGATGACGCCACTATCTATTATTATTATTTTTTTTTATTTTTACGAACTCCTAACGATGACACTCAGCTCAGGATAGACCTTTTCGAAATTGGGTGGTTAGATTCAGCCTTCATTAACCCCATCACAACGGCTGGTCTCCCATAGATGAAAAATATAATCTGTACCAACAATAAAATATGAAAACAAAAAGCGTACTGGAAGTGTTAACACATGTAATCACAAAACAAAGGAATTATTATTAAAAGAAGGTTCAAGTCTCTGCCTACCGTCTCTCTCCCTCTCTCACACACACACACACACACACACACACACACACACACACACACACACACACACACACACACACACACACACACCAAGATCACCTAAGCATATGTTATCAGACTAATACAAGGCTAATTTCACCAGGAAAATGTATTCATCCTCCAAATAAAAAAATTAAAGACAATTTTTCCCCCAGTGCCTTAGTGAAAGTGAATATTTTAGTTTTTTTTGGGGGGGTGCTTTGTTTTTAGTTTATTTTTTTGATGGGGGCTTTGTTATTTTTTTTTATTTTGTTTTCATTTACTGTGCAGAATATGAGAGAGAGAGAGAGAGAGAGAGAGAGAGAGAGAGAGAGGAGAAGGGTGACAACGACAACCACGAAGACGAAAGAAACAATAAAGGAGAAGATGAATTAGAGAAGAAAAACATAAGGAAAAGATTAGAAAGAGGCACGGGAAGAGAGAAATTGATCAGGATGGCTTGGAAAAATGAATGGGAGTCTTCTTTACCTTTGAGTTTCCAGTTACCTTTTCCTTTTTGTGCTTACTAACTTTAATTTGTTCTTATTGTTCTAGGAGAAAACTTTGCCGTAAACCTGCTCACTGCCTACACCTGCTCTGTTACCGGTAACCACCTGTGGTTCTATAATTAACTCTTTCATTACGATACCCAAATTTTGATATTCTATTGTCATTAACTCCCGATGATTTTATTCAGCAGAGAAAAAGCCCACACAGTAGTCGCAGAAGTAGTAGTAGTAATAGAAGTAAGAGTGGCAGTAGTAGTAGTAGTAGTAGTAGTAGTAGTAGTAGTAAAATTAAAAACGGTAACGGTAGAAGAAGTAGTTGTAGTAGGTCCAACCCAGGCTCACCTGACCGTGAACCCAGTGGAGTGCACACTGAAGCTACCCATCTCCTGCAGTCCACCATTCTACTTTTGCTGGGACAGGGAGGGAGTCGAGAGACATTGTATAACCAGGCAATCGGGTCACTCTGTTATATCAGTGCCACCACATGAAGGCGCCCCTCTCCAACACCTCCACATACTCAAAGCTTAAAATACAGCCTCTTAGTAGAATTCTAGTGTTATACTCTGATTAACTGCAGAGATTTTACTCAGCACAGAGGGACCCCAGGAAGTCAGAGGGTTAAGACTGAGTAAGGCAGCTGTGGAAGGGTAATTTGGTGAATCGTTTCCCTGGTATGGACGCATTTATTTGTTTTTTTTCTCCTTTCTTTTTTCTTTTCTTATTTTTATAGATTAACTTCAGGTAAGTCTTTTCAGTGGGGGGAATGAGCGGTAATTGAAAAATATATATATATACTCGTACTGTTTATCGAAACTTACCCCCTTCTCTCTCTCTCTCTCTCTCTCTCAACATATTTCCTGCTCTCTCAGTTATGTCTTTCTATACAGTCCACATCTTTCTATCGTGCTTTCTTTCTTCCCCCCTCTCCCCTTCTCTCTCTCTCTCTCTCTCTCTCAACATATTTCCTGCTCTCTCAGTTATGTCTTTCTATACAATCCACATCTTTCTATCGTGCATTCTTTCCTCCCCCCTCTCCCCTTCTCTCTCTCTCTCTCTCTCTCTCAATCCCAGTCACCCTATCCCTTCAACCTTGCCTCTGTCACACACCATCACGCCGCCTTGCTTTCTCATACACGCATTTCCTTGACCACTTCCGCTTTTGTTTGAGAGAGAGAGTGTGTGTGCGTGTGTGAATGAAACAGCGCATACATACACAGCACACGCAAGCACGCAGATATGAGGACAAATTTTCTGTGTGTGTGTGTGTGTGTGTGTGTGTGTGTGTGTGTGTGTGTGTGTGTGTGTGTGTGTGTGTGTGTGTGTGTGTGTGTGTGTGTGTGTGTGTGTGGGCGCGCTTGCTTGCTTACATTACTCACAAGGACCGTGTGATCTGGTTCATATAACTCACAAAGACCAGGTGGGTTAGTTTACATCATTCGCAGAGACCACGTGAGTTTGCTTATATCATTCTCACAGATCACGTGGGTTTGTTTACATCATTCACATAGACCACGTGGGTTCGTTTATATCATTCTCACAGACCACGTGGGTTTGTTTACATCATTCACATAAACCACGTTGGCTTGTTTACATCGTACGTATAGACCGTGTGGTTTGCCTCATTCACAAACACCATGTGGGTTGTTTGCATCATTCACAAACAACGCTTGGGTGTAATTGCATCAGCCACAAAGAACAGATAATTTTGCTCGGAATCATTTCAAGACAATGCAGGTTTTTATTTGCGTTCGTCACAGGGATTACGAGGGACTGTTTTGCCAGGACTACCAGGTGCATTGTTCACATTATGGTAGTCATTAGAACAACATGAGTTTGTTTACATTTACCACTGGAGCCATGTGGTTTGTTAATCTTCATTCCCGAAACAAAGAAGACTTCAGTTTACATTCTACCTCCGCATCATCATGACTCTGTCCAATTCAGTAACAAAAGCCTTGCAGATTATTTTTTATATCCCTGGAAATAGTAGGAGAAAGATAATTACCTGTGTATCTACTGCCTGCGTAACGTAAAGGTGTCTGGAAGAGGGGGGAGAGGGAGGGATGGGGGAGAGGAACTCAACCCTCCTTTTAACCCCTTTGTTTATTCTTCTTACTTCCAGCTTTTGCCGGCTTAGAAAGGGCCTTTAGTAGCAAAGAGTGTTAATGGGCGCTAAATAAAACCCTTCCAGTTCGAAATATCCCTAAAAAACTAATAACATGACAATTAATAACTTATGACAAGAATAAAATGAAGGATACGTTACCTTGTAGTAGCAGTAGTAGTAGTAGCAGTAGTAGTTGTAGTAGTCGTAGTAGTTGCTGTTGTTGTAACCAGTCTCATTTGAACGTGAACCCAGTGGACTGCAGACTGAAGTTACCCTTCTCAAGCAGTCCACCATCATCCATTTCGGGGGACAGGGAAGGAACTGAGAGACATTTCTATATCCAGGCAGTAGAGCCACTCAGTTATATCGGTGCCACCACGTGAAGGCTTCCCTCTCCAGCGCCACGCCATCTTGTTAGGGGAATTAATAGTACTGGTATCAAGATATGACCACCAAACCGTTCATCGCTTGTGTCAGGTGCGGTCTCATGGTTATCCTTATTTAGTGGAAGGAAACATCATACTTTGCACTCTGTATTTCCTCTGATCTATATCCCAGTCATGATAAAAAAAAAGAAAAACGCGCTCTGGATCTTGCCATCTCATGCATACACGACAGTTGACCTGGGATGATGACTGTGCTTTCATTCATCCTCTAAGCCTCAGTGCATAAGCTAATCCCCTATCCTAAACAGTAGTAGTAGTAGTAGTAGTAGTAGTAGTAGTAGTAGTAGACTCAAGACTGCCATTCTGTAGTCCACCACCTTCCTTTTGGGGGGACAGAGATGTAGTTGTCCGATGATTGTATAACCACGAAGTTGAGCCGCCTGGTTATATCTGTGCCACCACATGAAGGCGTCCCTCTCCAGTATCAGTCGCACTAATGTTAGGCTCAGTCGGGAGAGACAGGTCATTAAATACATTGACTAAGGTGAGCGCAGACCCACCCACACCCACACCCACACACTACGATCAATAAACATTCTGGAATAAGTAACAGTCAGTATCATTATTTCTACTACGACTACTACTACAAATACTAAAAAAAAAAAATATAAAAAAAAAAATATAAAAAAATGACAAAGACAATGATAGTACAGACAACAGCAACAATATGAAGAAAGACGATAACTGGAACAACATCGCAAGAACACTAAACATCAACCATCACCATTATCATCAAAGCATCAACTCGAACAACATCAACACATCACTCATCACCATCAACATCAAAATTATCAAGAGATCATCACAAAGAACAATAATATTTATACATCCCTCGTCACCACCATCATCAAAACACCAACAGAAAGAACAACGAAACATTAACACAACATCAAAGCATCAAAACAAACAACATCATCATCATCACCAGAAAATAAGCACAAACAGCATCGAGGCATCAACACAAACAGCAATAGGAAGTGAACCCAGCAACAGAGCATCAACACAAACAACAATAGAAAGTTAACACAACAAAGCATAACACAAACAGCATCAAGGCATCAACACAAACAGCAACAAAAAGTCAACACAGCATCAGAACACCAACACAAACAATATAAAGTCAGCACAACAAAGCATCAACACAAACTACAGCAACAACAATATCCTCAAAACATCATCATCATCATCATCACCATCCCAACACCAACGCAATCACCCAAACACCAAAACAAACACAAAAACATCCAGGCGTACAGAAGCAAGCATCAGCATCCACGGTCGACAGAGATTCCCAGTAGCAATCTAAGAGGGAGCTCAAGGATGTAGTGGTTGGTTTACAGATCACCTTGACAACAGCCTTCGCATGTGACGCATAACAACACATATATCCTTCGCAATGGACTCACTGAGGGTGTGTATTCTTAGAGGTTCTTGTGGCGTTTGTTTCGTCATCTTGGGAGACACCCTTGCGTTTACTTCCTTACCGACTGTTTCCTCCTACGACTGGTTGATGTTCGGTTGTAATTTAGTCTCTCTTCGAAAGCTATGTCGGTGTTTGAGTGACATAATAAACGTTCATGGGGATATTTAGGCCTCACGTGTAAAATAATTCGCTAAACAAAAGGTGCTTGAAAATCTCCCAGGTTCCGGCAAGATGGCCCTTGTGTTTATGCTGCGTATAAGACTGCTTGTTTATATTTTTATTTTTATTCATACAGATAACAACCATTTCAAAATCATACTAGATTAAACAATACAAAAAATAAGAAGAATCAAAATTATGCCCAACAAAAAATTCACGGTTGTAGAGACGTGTTTATTGTAAAGAAAAGAAAAAAAAGAAAGAAAGGCTACGATGCTACATGAATGCTTCTCCGGATTTCTTGCCTTCAACTTGGTCCGCCTGGATGATTTAGCTGAGATACAATTTTATCTTCATGTCTCAGTTTTTTTTTTTTTTTTTTATAAGAAAGTCCATGTGTTTGTAGGGACAGGTAGGTTTGAGTATATCCATTACCATTTTATATTACTGCCAAGCTATAACTCACACTTAAGAAAACACACACACACACACACACACACAAACTCATGAAACTACACCATCAAATGTACTGAAGCATCCATAAAAGCCCAAGTGTACTGAGATCCGATTTAAGGAATCTTTGGTTATAATACAGCCCAAGAAACAATGGCCCACCATATGTACTTACACGCCTATAAAAACAACAGTGCACGGATATACACGTAGGAAAATGCTTAAATGAATCTGTGGTTTTAAGGTCAGTGTGAGGTGTCGATCAGCAAGTGGATTTTTTGGTACATATTTGTGGGATAATTTTTTTTTTTTTTTCTGGAGTGTGAGTTTGGTCTCTTCAAGGATTCTGGGTGCATATTCTTCTCATGAGTTGCCTTCCTTTATATCCATAGCACTAAGGACTGACTTCCTAGGGTCGTAAATCTCGTCCGTAAATGTTCCCTGCTTTTGATCACCCATGAGTGTTCAGAATGTTTGGATATTACAAGGTATGGGTAGGTTGGCACTTCATTTCAACTACTTTTTATTTTTTTATTTTTTGTGCCGCCTCCACACAATTCCATTCAGTTCAGGGAAGGCTTTTAGTATGGAGGGTTTAACTATACCCTTCATCGACCCCTTCCACAGAACAAGTCTCTAGAATAAATTAAAACAAGGCGTCATCGTACTGAAGCGGTTGACAGTTCTCATCCTCCACTCTGCACTAATTTTTATCAGGGAGATGAGAAAATCAGTCTTTTTTCCGGTGTTACACATTAAGATTTTCTCGCTTTTCTCCTATACTCCTATAAATCTGACAAGGCATAGTTAAGGAAAATAACGTGAGATTTTTTATCATGTTTTATTGTAACGGGAATATCAGTGAGGCATATTACATAACTTAAACATTTAGTAAAACTGGATATACTATAACGTACCAGATATCGTGTGTCCCTATCAGTTTTATTAATTTACTCCTGATATCAAGAGCAATAAACATTCATCATAATCTCCATCACTGGAAGCCAACTCGCTCCCAAATCATCTCTGTATGCAACTACATCTCTTAGTTTATAACAGAAGTTAGGTGCACTCCAATTCGTGTATTGTGGCTGACTAGGTGTAGGTTCTGAGCATAGAGATTTGCCTTGGAGGGGCCAGTTGACCGTGAGTTTTACTGAGTTGAGCAAGGTAAATGGCATGAGAAGGCGAGGACGTGACTATAGGACCACCATACAGGGAAGCAGGTTGGTTAGCAAAAACAAGTGGCACGGAAATCCCCAGACAATATGAATAGCAGAATAAATCTCTTGAATCCAATGACTCTTCTTATTAGTACTGCCACCAGACCATTATGTCCAGCTCTGGCGAGGCGTTTCTAACTGAAGTGGTTAGATATTGCCGTTACTGACCCCTTGACCATCACCAGACGTCTATCTCATGCTCAAAAGAATTGTCTGGTGGTAGCAAGAACAAATCTATAATACACGCCACCATATTAAAGGTGTTAAATCAGAGAGAAATCAACATGAAAGGCAAGCAAACCAGTTAAATACTTCCTAGCTGTCAATTTGGGTAGGCCTGATCCGTTTACTTGTTTGTCTTGACGACGCTCCCTCTGAGGATTTCCCGAAGGCCGTGACCGTGGGGTGGTTTGTGCCAGAAGACACTCCGGGCCGCACGAAAGAAGGACTGCCAGAGGAACTAGAGGGTGTCACTCCCGGGCGCGCTGCAGTCACACTAGGGGTGCCTAACTGTCTTAAACCACCAATGGGTGACGGCTGGCCGAATGAACTAGTCAGCCCGGGGGTGAAGCCGAATGGGGAACCTGAAACTGGAAACCCCGGCTGCCCTACGAAGACTGGAGTGCCTCCACCCTGCTGGAACCCATTCACAGGGACAAACTGTTGGCCACCTCCAAAGGGATTCTGGCCACCAAATCCAACTGGGATGGCCACGATGGACGGGAATCCTCCAGTCGTGCCGAATTGTCCTGGGTTGTTGTTGGGGAACCCATTGAAGTTGGTCAGCCCCGTGTTGAAGACTCCGGTGCCTTGGGTGCTGTTTGGAGATAACTGAGTGCCGGGAAACACAATGGGCGTACCGAAACCTCCAGGGTTAGTGAATTCGTTAAGGTTGAAGACCGGGTTGGGACTGAAGAAGGTTTGGGGATCACCTTGGGTAAATATGGTAGGCTGAGTGCTGAAGGTAGGTACAGTGCTGAAGCCAGGTTGAGTGCTGAAGGTAGGTACAGTGCTAAAGCCTGGTTGAGTGCTGAAGCTAGGTACAGTGTTGAAGCCAGGTTGAGTGCTGAAACCAGGTTGAGTGCCGAAGCTAGGTACAGTGCTGAAGCCAGGTTGAGTGCTGAAACCAGGTTGAGTCCCGAAGCTAGGTGGAGTGCTGAAGCTAGGTACAGTGCTAAAGCCAGGTTGAGTCCTGAAGCTAGGTGTAGTGCTGAAGCTAGGTGTAGTGCTGAAGCTAGGTAGAGTGTTGAAGCCAGGTTGAGTGTTGAAGCCAGGTGTAGTGCTAAAGCTAGGTGTAGTGCTGAAGCTAGGTGTAGTGCTGAAGCTAGGTAGAGTGTTGAAGCCAGGTTGAGTGCTGAAGCCAGGTGTAGTGCTAAAGCTAGGTGTAGTGCTGAAGCTAGGTAGAGTGTTGAAGCCAGGCTGGGTACTGAAACCTGGCTGGGTCACAAAGTTTGGCTGAGTTGCAATGAAGGTGGGTTGCGGCTGGGTGGAAAATCTGGGCTGATCGTTGACAAAGGTAGGCTGGGTCACAACACCGGAGGGGTTGCCGACAAAGTTGCCCTGAGAATCAAACACGCCAACAGGGGTTCCAAATCCAGGCTGAGAAGAAGGAAAGCCTCCTCCAGGGACACCTCCACCAAATCCATCAAAGTCTCCTGCTGGCCGAACACCTATGATGGGACCCTGGACTCTGACCCCTCCTGGCCCATCGGTCTGGTCTCTAGGGTTATCATTTCCTACGATAATGGTGGTAAAGGGGTTGTCCTGTCTTCTGGGCGGGGAGGATGAGGTGCTGACGCCACCGTTGAAGAGGGAGCCACCTGAAGAAGGCGATGATGAACCAGGTCTGTCGGTGGGTCTGATCTGCGGTCTTGCCGCTGCCTTGTCGCAGCAGGAGGAAGCTAGAAGCACCGTCACCGCCAGTGGCAGGTACTGCTGAGAGAAATAATACATCTACATAATAAATACTGAGGGTTTGTTCTAACCTGACAAAGATCTGTAGACCTTTCAGCTAATTTGATGGCCAAGTGTGTTCAGATTAGAGGATCAACTTAACTAGTCACACATGTGACTCATTCCTTCATCTTACCTAAGGGTCACCAAATTTCGTGGATGCACGATTTTGTATTCAAGTTGTGGGAATGGTCCAGTTCTGTCATACAATAACAAACCGATTGTCGTGCACTACTGGGGACACATATATACCAGAGGCCAGTCATAATCCATATGTGTTAGTTAGTGTAATGGAATGACTGGACAATCATTAGGTTTTATAATGATCTGGTATTTCAATATCATAAGGAGATCAAGCCATTTGGAGGGTGCAAAGAATAAGACCGTGACTGGAAGAGTGTATGAATGAGAGGTGGTTGGGAGACGACGATGTGGGGCAAGAACGACGTGGAGAGAGAAGATGCAAGAGTATCCAAGGCATGACGGTATGTTGTAGAAAGAGGGGTCGTTCATGAGTAGGGAGAGCAAGGTCTGGAGGATGAGGCGTCAGGCAACAGGTAGGCAGACAAATAAATAGAGACAGACAGAAAGACTGAGATAAATAAGCAGTTAGAGAGAATGATAACAATCACACACACCACACGGCAATGTCAAACGTGGGTCTGAATCTGACCTGGGGAAACAAGGCTTGTCACTGCATGAACAAGAGGCACGGGAAGATTCTGTACTCTCCATTCCTAAAACCGATATTTTTTAGGCTACCACAGGGAACTATTTTGTTTGTGAAACTATGTATAGGTTACTTGAACTGAATAAACTGTGACCATACTTTCACGAGTTCATGTTCGTAGACTCATCTTCCCTGCTGATTTAAATATGCGTAAGGCAAGTTCGCACTATACTGAATATTATCTATATATAAAAGAAACTTAAGAAGAGATAACAAGAGCCCCCCAAGCCTCTACGAATACAAAACAAAGCATGGGTAGAACGAAAACAACTGTATGAGACGGATATCATTGTTTGTGTTCAGTAATTAGTTTTGTTATAGAAACACATAAATTTTCCCTGAGCATTAAAGACTGGATTCTGACAAAGCATTATCATGTATAGGCTTCATGGTATGTGAAATATTGATTGATGAATAATATCACTGTCAGTGTAATGTTAACAAGTGACAAGTAATACGTAACGGCAAACTGAAGCATTTGTTCATGGTAAATGACTCGACAGTAACAAGAGTCACGAACTGTACATTACACCGACAACAGATACTAAGTACTGAAGATACTTTGCACTATGTATATATCTACAGTATACATCTATATCTATCTATCGATCTATCTATCTGTCTATATATGGTTACTGATAACTATAGTCGCGACGCGCGAGTCTGAAGGTGTCATTATCGTGCCCTGGCAACCTACCCGTCAACAGTGAGTCCGATTTCGTGTATAACATGATACGCATGTGATTTGTGTATAATATGTTCGTGTATAATGATATTCGTGTATAATATATTCGTGTATAATAATAATTCGTGTACAATATGATACGAAATCGGACGCACTGTTGACAGGTAGGTTGCCAGGGTACGATGATGACACCTTCAGACAAGCGTCGCGACTATTGTCCGTCGGCATTTAGACTCGCCATGTTGTTCATTCATTCATTGCCAGACGCCATGTATCCCAAACAGGGTGGCCAAAGATACATAAGTTACTCATAAGTTATTGATAATAAATGCAAAAATGTATCCTTTCCCAAGATAGAGT
Organism: Coenobita brevimanus; assembly: GCF_032717465.1. Lineage (NCBI taxonomy): Eukaryota > Metazoa > Arthropoda > Malacostraca > Decapoda > Coenobitidae > Coenobita > Coenobita brevimanus. The sequence continues at coordinate 44,157,659 of NC_137003.1, read as the reverse complement.
CATTCCACTGGTTGTGAAGGGGATCACTGGTAGCTGAGGACTTAGAACACTGCCACACGGGGGTTGTGCTGTGCTGTGCTATGCTATACTGTGCTGTGCTGTGCTGTGCTATATTGTATAGGATGAATGAGGGAGGACCTACCATGGTGGTGGTGGGAGGGACACTGAGGGCGCGGTGCTCTGGCACTCACTTATATTGCCAAGGTCCCACTCAGGGTCACCATTACCGTGCCGCATCGCAGTATGGCCACGCCGAGCAGCAGCCTGCTAGACCGAGGAGCAGGCAGGATGGCAGGCAGGATGAATGGCAGGCAGGCACGACGGAAGTAAGGCTGTAGGCCGGATGGATGGAGGATGGGGTGGTAGGCAAGGTGGATGGTTACTAGGCAGGATGGATTGTAGACAGGCAGAACGGATAGTAGACAGGCAGGATACACAGGCAACATGAAAGGTGAACTGTCAAGACGGGAGGTATAAAGACAGGAGGGATGGCAGGCAGGCAGGAAGGGCAGTTAGGCAGACGGGTAGGGCAGGAACAGGTAGGCAAGAAATGTCACTTCATTCTTACTCATCCCCATCTGCATAATGGCAGGTTATTGTCCCCTTGTATTATATTTATGCAAGCTGTGTCAATGTTAAAACGATATAAATAGCTTAGGGGAATATATTAACATGTAGTATGCACAATAAATCGCTGAAAATGAGGTGCTGCACAGCCTCATAAGCATATAAACCGTCCAAAGAGACTTACATGCAGGACAGGGTGGACAAAGGTAGAAAGAAAAGCTGCCAAGAAAGACAGGAAATGCAGGACAGGAAAGAGTACACTGGTTAGAGAGATCCTATGGACAGGGGACCCCCTTCCTGCCCCCCCCCCCCAAAAAAAAAAAAAAAAAAAAAAGGAAATGGAAATAATCGAGTGGAAGATCGATGTTGAAAGACGGTAAGGAACAGGCTGCAAATATGCACCCAAGATGGAAAGCAAGAAGGTAGGGCGGCATGAGGACAGACAAAGAAAATGCAAGAAGGCAGGACAGCATGAACACAGACAAAGAATATGTTAGTCACGCAAGAAGAAAATCCGACTGACGAAACGTAAAAATAACCACAGGGGATGCACAGGAAGCACAGCGACACCAAGTCCAAACTGTCCTTGACTCGTGATCTTGGCCTTTGAGTGGTCTGCAACAAAATTAAAGAACTTCTTCCCTTCCTCATACACTCTAAATTTACCAAGTCTGATCCGAGTTGGATCAAGAATTCATATTTACCGAACCCTGCAATCTGACTTCTACCCATGAATTTGATCTTCGATTGATTGGAACCAAAATCAAATCACTTGTCAGACCCCGACACAATGTATGTGCCAGTTTTGATCTAAATCGGATAGGTAATTCATAATATATTTTGGTAACAGAGATACATACATATATGTCCTTATATAAAGAAGGACGATTATAACAGCTAGCGGTACGTCTTCAGCTTTCTTAACAATGCTAATTAACTGATTAACGTCTTCAGTACTTTTACGCCTTTTCATCTTATTCTTATTCTTCGGTACTTTTACGCCTTTTCATCTTATTCTTATTTTTATCTTATTCTACAGACAATATAATTAAGGCTGAGGAGATATATCGCAGTGAGAGGGCTGAAAACACTGTCCATACCTCCTTCTATACAATGACATTTCTATATTAAGTTCAAGGTACCGCTGGACGACTTTATTCAGATTCGACGAGGCATCTTGTGAAGAAGTTAGAAAGTGGTAGATCGATGCTGTGAGAGAAGGCAGAGGAAGAGGAAGTAAGACATAAAACAGGAAGGATATTATTAGACATGCAGCGGCCGGACTAAGGAGCGGGGTGAAGAGAAGGAAGAAGGAGGAAGAGGAGTTAATGGTAGTGGGATACTTTTTTAGACTAAGCAACATACTGAGAGGGAAAGTAACTGCGCAAAAAGTTGTCAAATGAATGCTGGAGCAAAATGGAAAGGAGATTTACACAGTTACTCAGATCACACATCTTTACTAAATGGACCAGTCTGAATATTAATAGTAGTTAAAAAAGATCAAGTATTGTTTTTGTTTTTTCTTGGAAGGAAAGGTCTGCGGGCTCCTGGCCTTTGGTTCCTTCTTCCTTGCATTAAAAAAAAATATGACAGAAAAACAAAAGACTCTACCTCATCCCTCGAAACTCCAGCCATCAGCCGTACGTGAATACAGGTAGAGATGACACCTTGCTAGAGAGAAAAGAAGAAGGGAAATATGAATATCGAAGGAAGAAATGGTCCTGGAAGTGACTTAAGAGTAAAGGAAAAAAACAGAACAACCACAGGAATGTAGGATGGAGTCGCGAGGGGTAGCGAGGAAGGAGATTTACAGGAAGGAGAGAAGGAAGACAGGTCACTGGAATGAAGGACAGAAGGAAGGTCGACTGGAAAGAGAGTGAAAAAGAATGGAAGGTCACTGGAATGATAAATAAAAGGAAGAAAAACAACTGGGAAACAAGAGAAACAAGAGTGAAAGAAGAAAAATGGAGAGGGATGATACAAAAAATGAGAACCAGTGAAGGAGAGAAAAAATCAGTGAGAAAGAAGACATGCCACCGAAATTAAAGAAAAAAATAAAAACCACAAAATGGAATGAGTGAGTGAGAAAAGAAAAACCTAGGAAAAAAGAGTAAAGAGACAAAGGGGACGGGGGTGAAGAAAGAAAATACAAAAAAATAAGTGATCAGGAAAGGTAGTATAAGCAGGTCGATGAACAGACAGTAAGGCCAGTACCTAGGGGAAAAGGAAGACAAAAATTTAACACTGCAACGAAGACGGAAATAGAGCGTGGGGTTGGGTGGGAGGGGTGGGAAGAATATTATCCTACATGGTTTTGCCTGGGTAAAAGAAACATCAGGAAAGGAAATATAAGCTAGTAAATGGTTAAAAAAAAAATCAATAAGGAAACAGGTAGATAAAGCGATAACAGGTACGCAAAAACAGACTGAGAGGGAGTGGGTTGGGGGAAGAGGGATGTTGAAACGTGGCAGTGTTCGGAGTGAAGGACAGATTTTGGGTTGGGTTGGGTGGGGTCATGAAGGAGGGTGTAGGTGGGTGGGAGGGAGGGGATGGGTGGGAGAGACATACAGGTGTAAGGGCTGGTGGGACGAAGGGTGTGGGTGAGAGAGGGAAAATGCGCGAAGTGTTCTGGGGGTGGGGATGGGAGGAGGGTTGGCTGAGGAAAGATTAGGATGCATTTGGGGAGAGGAAAAAGGATGTGAGGAGCTACTTAAGGGGGATGAAATAGTGAGGAGTGAGAGAGGAATGGTGAGGGATGGGACACGGTGAAAGAAGGGAGAGGGTGAGACATGGGAATGGGAGAAGAGAAAAGGAAGGAGCGAGAAGGGGGGATGGGTGGGAGAAAAGGGAGGTATGGTACGTGAGGATGTGAGATAGAGAAAGAGGTACAGATGTTGAGGAGGAGGCTGGGATGTGACAAACTGAAGGTGGAAGAGATGGAGAGAGATAAACTGAGGGTGTTTGAGAAAAGGATGGAATATGGGTGAAGTGTGAGGGTGAGGAAGTGCATGTGAGGGACTGGCATGGAGGGGAATGGATGTGAATGTAAAGGATGTATGCACTGAGCTTAGAGGGCGAAGGTTGGAGGGGCGTGGCGTGGGTGAGATGATGGAGTGTTTGGGGTAATAATGTCTGGCTGGAGGGGCGAGGAGGGTAAGGGTGTGGGTGTGGGAAATATTTGTGAGTGCAGGGATGAGAGAACAAAGATGTGAGAGTGTGAGGCTAGGCGAGGTTAGATGTGGATGCATATGAGGACACATGAGAGGGGAGGGTTGGGGGGGATGGAGAGAGCTATACTTTCTGGTGTGTTGTGACTTAACGTGAGGCTGGGTTGTTATGTAGGGTGAAAAGATCAGGGTAATGAATAGGACATGGGAGTGATGGGGGATGGAGGGATAATTTCGTTGGGGTGAATAGGTGGAGGTGTACTTATGTTCTGTGTGTGTGTGTGTGTGTGTGTGTGTGTGTGTGTGTGTGTGTGTGTGTGTGTGTGTGTGTGTGTGTGTGTGTGTGTGTGTGTGTGTGTGTGTATCTATCTTTTCTGTCTGTTTAAGTGGTGGGTTGAAGGTGGGAGGGGATGGTATGAAGTGGAGTGTGGTAAGGGATGGGGACAAGTGGGAGGGGATGGTGAGATGGGGTGGGATGGATGGAAGTGTACAGTATCTGGGAATGTGTAAGGAAGGGAGGGATGGAGAAGGTCTGATAGGAGGGAGGGATGGAAAAGGAGGACAAGAGTAATCAGAAACAGAAATAAAGAGACCCGATTTAAGAGTCGTCAAGAAGTATAGAAAGATACACCATTAAACATCAAATGCGTAAGATTAAATAGAAATACGAGAATAACTAAAAATACATAAAGGACGAAAAAAGACAGAGTGTAATTTAAAGGAGAAGCAAGATGCCGACAAAACTGAGGCAATGAGCTTAAGTAAGAGTGGGAAAAGCGTGAAGGAAAAGCAAAAAAGAGAGTGAGTGGGACTGAGGGTGCGTGCGTAGGATTAATAATGGGAGTGACAAGCAGTGAGAGTGACGGGAAGGATAAAGGAATAAAAACAGAATTTGCAGTGTGAATGAGAGTGAGTGATTGAGTGCGTGAGAGTGAGAGTCAGAGGAGGCAGGGAAGGACAAGGACAAATGAGGTAACGGGATAAAAAGAGAGTCGGAGAGAGGCACACCGAGACAGGAAAATCAGTGAGAAAAAAGCTGAAGACGACGAGAGGGAGAGTGAAAATGAAAGTGAGATAAAGAAAAGAGAGAGAGAGAGAGAGAGAGAGAGAGAGAGAGAGAGAGAGAGAGAGAGAGAGAGAGAGAGAGAGAATATGATGAAAGGCAGAAAAAAATAAAACGAAATAAGAAAATAACAGAATATTGAGAAAGATGGATAAAGATTGCAGAAAGAGAAAATTAAAGAAAGATTTATGAATGCATGAGTTATAGGAATGAGGGAGAATCCTCCATTAGACAAAAAGAAAAAAAAAGAACAGGGGGAGACAAGGATCAAGAAAAAATTATTAAAGAAACTGAGTAGGTGTCCGAAATGTTAATATATATATATATATATATATATATATATATATATATATATCTATCTATCTATCTATCTATCTATATATATATATATTTATATTTATACATACATATATATATATACATATAAATATATATATATATATATATATATCTGAGAAAATCCACAGTGAAGGCAAAAGAAGCGAATATATTAGTGAGATGAAATATGAAACTCTAAAATAATTACACGAAAAATAAAATCTGTCCCATCCTGTTATCCCTCCTCTCTCTCTCTCTCTCTCTTCTAAAGAAAATCGTCTAGGGGTAAGTCTAAGTAAAATTACAAGGTATATCATCAGCAAGGAGTAATTAAATTTGAAACAGTAATTAAATCTTTTGACCGCTAGGATTCTTTTCAGCTGATCAAAATCCCTCAGTGTCAGCCTGAAAATAGTACCCAAGTGAACCAACAGATGCGTAAGGAGTAAGGTGAAGGAGTCCAGTCACTCGTCCCTTAGCGGCATATAGTGAAAAATATGCTCTGATCCTGCCTAGACTTCTGCCATTATGGACCAAAAGCGATTGATGTGTCTTAATCCACTAGACCACCGGGCGTCAATTCGATCCTTGTGTGCTAATTCTCTACGGCAGCATGTTTTATTATTGTTAATATTATTATTATTATTTTTTTTTTACTGGAGGAAACACTTTGGCTCGTCACTCAGTACAGCCACCTGAAGGTGGCACTTCATCACGTGAGCGGATTATGAGCAATCTACCTAACACACAATAAGAAAAACGAAAAAAAAAAAAACAGTGAAGGCAAAGTGAGAGTAAGTAAGCCAGTGAGCGAGGTAGATGAAGGCGTGAGGGACGGGGCCACGAAGGAAATCTGTCTCCTTTATGTAAACCCTCTACGACCTTGGCCACACATCACTGACGGAAGCACGGTAATGTGATCAGCCTGTGTAGGAGTGAATGGTGTAACAGACAGAGGTGCGCATATAGAGTACCGGTATATATCTATATATCTATATCTGTATCTATCTATCTATATCTATCTATCTATCTATCTATCTATCTATCTATATATATATATATATATTTCTACCCAGCTACAGACAGATAGACAGATACTGATAATACTGATATTGCCCCCGAGCCAGGAATCAGCCGCCCGACTGCAATTAATTTCTTTTACTCGAATGACCTTGACCTTTGGCTCTTGACTTCGAACTTGACCTAGGTATGGTTAACAGCAAACAACACGCAAAAAATTATTAGACATCGACGTCAAGATATTCAAATGCTACTTTCGAATTAAGAGGTTTTCTTCAGCTGAGTAAAACCCCTTCCAGTGAATTGGTTATTAGATAAATGTAATACCTCAGTCACAGATTGATAACGTGTGTGTGTGTGTGTGTGTGTGTGTGTGTGTGTGTGTGTGTGTGTGTGTGTGTGTGTGTGTGTGTGTGTGTGTGTGTGTGTTATGACAGCAGGAGGGTATTGTGAAAGTTCCCAGAGACACACACAAAAAACCTTGGCACTTCCTGACCCGCACAAGAGCAGACAAGAGACTAGATCCCACCAATTTCCTGCGACGTGTACCAGCAGACAAAGCAGACAGCCTCAACACTCTCTGCCACTGCTCACGGACCCTCCCTCCTCGGCTTCCTGTCCCCTTGTGAATTACGGTCACCTGCTGAAAACTGAACTGCGACAGGACGAAAAACTGTGGATTGCTCTTTACTACAGTTAGCTTGCAACCCGCACTAAGAAGAGCAGTTAGCACTTAAGTTCTTGTTAATATTCCATGCTCTATGATTTTTTCATGCGCTATAAAAGATCATGAGATCAAACGGAGATTATGAGATCAAAAAATGGGCAAAGAGGCCAAACACAGCCCCTGAAACCAAACACAGCCCCTGAGAGAGAGAGAGAAAAAAAAAAACAGCCCATGAGACAAAACACAGCCCATGAGGCCAAACACAGCCCATGGGACCAAACACAATGAGATCAAACGCAGAACATGAGACGAAACAGAGACCAGTGACTATCAAACATAGCAGAACCTAGAAAAGCAAACATGACAAGGGGAAAAAAAAAAAAAGCGATCAAAACAACAGCATCAACAAAAATGGTCCGTGATTTGAGTCAGCTAGTAAAAGGACGGGAAGTTAGGCAGACAAATAGACAGGCGAGCAAGCAGGAAAGCGAGACAGCAGGCAGCAGACAGGTAGGTAGGCAGACGGAAGGAAGGCAAGGAAACAGACAAGCTGGGAGGGAGGGAGGGAGGGAGGCCACGTCATGCAAGCTATGGGAGTTATGGTCGCATTGCATGGCTGTCACTGTGATTTCTGTTGCAATGACGCACTCAGCTACGCATACTTGTTACCTTAGTGTAGCCTGCCTTTTTTCTCTTGGGGTAATTCGTCACTATCCATATCTTTTCGTAACTTGATTCAGACCCTGCCTTATGCTGTTCTTTTGGAATCGTACAATTCACCGAAATGATCGGATTTTCAATTTGGCTTTCGATGATCTTGTTATTATTTTTTTCTTGGAGGGAACTATTTGAGGGTTTCTAGCCTTTGGTTCCTTCTTCCTTGCATAAAATAAAGAAAACTGAACTACCCACTCGTTCTAGGCGAGTAGTGGCAGGCGATTGCAATTATATACAGCGCATGCAGTTTCGAATATGCTTGATTTAAGTATCCATCCACCTATGCATCCACTTATATGTCTTCTCCACTTTTTAAAATGTCCCTCCATCTGCATTATTTTCTTTTCCATTCACTCATCCATTCTCTCTCCTAATCACCATCACACATCCCCTGCGACTACATTCCTTCTCCACATCCATGCACCATTTTCCCCTCAGTTAAACTTGTCTCTGTATCAATAAAACTTTCTTTGGTTTCTGTAATATTTGCCCGGTCTATATTATTTTGTCTATCTGCGTCAGCCTATGTCTGTCTGTGTCAAGTCACGCTACAA
>NC_137003.1:44127086-44147086 GCF_032717465.1 Coenobita brevimanus | reverse complement strand
CCTCCTTCCGTCATCCACTGACCACCCACATTTCCTCGCCTCAGAGCATCGCCACTTCCGCGTCCACAGAACACAAACAGCGCCACCACAACAGGAACAATCACACACACGCAGATCCTCACTCCTCCCCATGTCACAACCCAAACCACACCTACGTCTCTTCCGATTCCGCCTGCAAGGGGAGAAATTTCATAAGTTTCCTTAGTAATTTTCTGTCTATTCATCTGTTTGTCTCTATTTATCGTCTTTCTTCAATATCAATTAGGCCACAAATGCTTAATAACAAAGTCTAAGTCTGCACAACTGCAGTAAAACAAAGCCGAAAAAATCAGGTCTTTTGGAAGCTTCGTCAGGACCGTAAAATGTGGTATCCAAGCTAGGTTAAGTTAGTTTTCCTAGGTTTTGTTGGGGAGAATAACTTGCTCGGAATCTCATTATTTTCTACACATTTCGTTTCTGCACATTTAGTTTAGTTTAGTTTCTCCGATTTAAGTGCTCCATGAAATTTTCAAGGTGCAAAATAACTTACTTAACCCCGTATTCCCTGATTTTTTAAGTTCTCCCCAATTTGTCTGTGCTCATACTTCAACATAATAATAATAATAAAAGAAAAATAGTGAATTTCAACAAGTATGACTGTTAAAATGGAATAAATCACACTGAAAAAGGGAAAGCTTAGCTTCATGTCTAAATTAGGCAGTGTTTAAGTCTACAAATTTACCTGTATTTCTGTGTTAAATTTTGAAACACCTCTGGCCACCTGTAGTTACGGTATGATAGGTTAACAAACACAAAAACTGTACCCATTGACTGGCATAATCTTGAAGTATCACAGCATTCATCATGGTTAATTACATCTTAGGCTGATGAATCGTACTTTTATTTACACTTAATAATTGACCAAAAAAATCAGAATATCATTAACTAGACATAACACACATTCAAGGAGTCAAATGTACATAAATGTACACTCACTGACCTAATCTGCTCTTGGCACATCATTACACCAAGGCATTTACATCTCCAGAGAGCTACGTGGTTAAATTTACGACACTAATAAAGATCTTGGTAACAGCAATATCGAAGGTGTGCGTGTCTTTCCAGGAGACTAAATCCACTGACGCAATGACGCACGGCTTTACGCTCACTGACGAGGAAGTTTATGCCTTTTATACTACTGCTTGTTGTAACTGACACGCGTAATCGTAAGGGAATGATCGTAAAATAGAGGAATGAGGTTACGGCCATCATCTTGAAGCCAGTGAGGGAAGGTACTGGGAGATATCGTTTACACACAAAAGCGCCCTTTGTCGTATGGGGAGATTGTCAAGTGCATGGCGTCTGTATATCTGTCTGCCTGTCTGTCTGTGCGCCTGTGAGTCTGTCTGTCTGTGTGTCTGCCTGTCTGTCTGTTTGTCTGTCTGCCTGTGTGTGTGTGTGTCTCTCTCTCTCTGTCTGTCACCGAATTCCACATCGGCTAAAGTTCAGTTGAGGGCCAAGTGTTCTCAGACTGGAGGATACATTTGACTAATAACCAAGAAGACTCGGTCCTATCTCATAACTAAGGCTCATCAAATTTCATGCAACCACGACTAAATATCTGAATTGTAAGAATGGTCAAGTTTCCTCAGCTAAAAAAAAAAAAAAGACTATAATATTGACGTAAAATTTTGTATGATCATTATTTTATGTACCTTAATTAATACAGAAACCTTTACGTTATTTCCACATTTTGTTTCTAAGTATAAAGGTAAACAAAATCAAAGCCACTCCTACGAATTCCCTTGTACGATGATGCTAACTACGTAAGATGTTGCTGCAGTGAAATTCGTTAATGGCAGTGTATTAAAGCATTAGCTCCGTAAGAATTAGCGTAATTATTGTACCATTAAAATAGATAAATAAATAAATAAATAAATAAGCACAATGCCGTCACATTCCCTGACCTGTTCATATATAGGCAGCGATCTAACCCCCTCCCCCCTCCCTTCCTCTCGCCCTCTCTCTCTCTCTGTCTCTCTCTCTCTCTCTCTACTCTCCCTCTCTAAGGCCGCACTTCACAATCCGAGAATGACTAACGTGTTTACTTTTCGCTAGGTCAGAAGGACGGAACAAAATCAGCGTAAATAATAATGTAGCGAAGTAGGGTGGAGGGGGAGGAGGGGAGAGAAGAGGAGAGGGAAGGTATGAGATAGAGAGAGTGAGATGGGGGGAGTGAGAGGAGGGAGAAAAGAGAGTACAAGATGGGGGAAAGGGTGGGAGTGGAGAATGGAAGGAGGAGAGATGAAGATAGGGGACAGAAGAAGGAGGGGGAGAGGGGCAAAAAAAGTGTGTAGAAGGAAGAAGTTGGGGGGGAGGGGGAGGGTAAGATATAGGGTATGGTAGGTGAGGGAAAGAAAAAGAGTGGGGATGAGGGAGGGAGTACATGACTAGGGAGGGACGGGAGAGAGTAGAAAAATGGAAGTGGGAGCGAGAGGGGAGAGGGTAAAAGAGCGAGGCAGAAGGAAGAGGATAAAAATGTGATGGGAGGAATTTGAGTCGACAAGTGGGAAAGGATGGTGAGAGGGAAAGCGTAAAGGAGAAGAGCTGGGGAGGAGCCAGAGATGAAGACGAAGAAGAAGAAGAAGAAGAAGAAGGAGAGAGAGAGAGAGAGAGGAAGCAGGTGACCTAGGTAATTACGAGCATAATGATTTTTGTACCTGGTGACGGCTGAAGGTCCAGTGAAAGAAGGTGTTGGGGAATTATTAATATATCTTCAGTCTTGGCTGAGTGGGATTTACTGTCTGAATCGTCCTTTTACTTACAGTAATTCCTGTTTATTCACTCGTTTATACTTTACCTTTGATTTTATTACTAGTCTCTCTCCTTCCTCCTTATTTACATTCATTTAACTCTTCTCTAATTTCACTTTAATATAGATGATCCGGCACTTCTATTTTTTCTGTTAATGTCTGGAGGTTTGGTATCTATGTCTCTGTCTATTTATATATCTACCTGTTTGTTTGTCTGGCCTTTTCTGTCAATAATCAGCATCAACAACAATATGCGTCAGTCAACTGCATGATTAAGGTCACTTCCAACTCTCCTCGTTCTGACCATTGGTTCTTGACATGTCCAATCTCATCTCGCCATATATGCAAATTTAAGCCTTTCACTCAGGGCACGTCATATATTTTTTTATTTTTGGTGCCTCCTGCCAATGAAAATTTGCTTAGACGTACTTCTCAAACTGAAGGAATTAGAGACACCGCTTTCTTTTGTATGAAGGTTAACAGAGGAAGGAAAAACAAATTAAAAATATTCCATACACTTTCATGAACCCCTTCATTATTAAGTGTTCTAATCTGAATAAACTAAACAAGAATAAAAGAAAAATTACATACCCGGGCTAATAGGGTAGCTAGTTCTCTACCTGCTTCATCCAATCACTTCACTTCTCTCTCTCTCTCTCTCTCTCTCCCTCTCTCTCTCTCTCTCCCTCTCTCTCTCTCTCTCTCTCCTGCAATACGCCGCATCTCAGAATCCATACACGGTGCTCGCATTAACAACCTCATCACACTACAGCTCACAGTACCGCGAATATGCGGTCATTCTTAATGGTGCCTAAAAAAAAAAAATAAATAAATAAAATCCATTCCTTCCACTTTCAGTTTGGAGAGAGAGAGAGAGAGAGAGAGAGAGAGAGAGAGAATTGCTGTGATACTGATGGTGAAAATAATGATTTTCGCCTCTTTCAAATTCTCTTTATTAACATCGCCTCTTTTTCCCCTCTCAAAACCTTGCTACATGCATTCATTAACCTTGCACACTCTCCCAGTCATCGTATCTCTCCCTCATTACAACACCTAGTTTGGCAGGTAAAAATTCCTGGTAAGTTTGCCCCACATTTTTTCCTTCATTTATTTGTGCTTACGCGGTTCTCTTCTTCTTCTTCTTTTTCTCCTTTTTTTTTTTTCTGTCCGTGCACATTTACTTTTTAATTTTTTTTTTTCTCTTTAGATTCAGTTTTTTACCCCTCCCCTCTCTCTCTCTCTCTCTCTCTCTCTCTCTCTCTCTCTTCGGCGGCATATGACCCTGGTAGTTGCGCCGCCAGTATAATTTCTGTCAATCATTCAACCAATGTTCTACTCTCTCTCTCTCTCTCTCTCTCTCTCTCTCTCTCTCTCTCATGTCATTTCATTAACTTAAAGAACCGTACCCAGAGTTAACTCTAAAGATGCCTCCCTCAACTGGACACAAGCATTACCTTCTGGAGATATTCATAATACATACACAAGAAAGAAACCATAAGAATTAACACCATCCATTCACTCGATGTACAGCAAAATTTCAAGAGTACACTGAGTATTAGGAAACAATTTTTTACTACGCTGGGTCGTAACCATATAACCAAATAGATGCCTGGTGGTCCTGTAGGTTAAGGCGCTCTACCGAAATAGAGTACATGAATGTTTCCTTTCGAGGGTGGTCCGGGTTTACTGCTCACATAATGCGGCTCAGGGACGAGGGAGGGAGGTCACTCCTACCTAAAATGCTGATAACGATGAGCCAAGCCCCGTCCAAGACACCTCTGATGAAAAAAAAAAAAATATGGATGACAATATTCCAGAAAATCATGTGTATGTCAAAAGTCAGCCTAAGAGAATTAAAAAATAAATAAATAAATAAATAGCCAACGCCTGACACGCATCTACAAAAATATACTTCCCCCCACACAAATCTAACCACACACACACACACACACACACCGGATGTCCCTCCCACCGTGACTACTCCAAGGCTGTACCAGTGATTGTCAGCTCGTGTGAGAGGAATGTGCTTGTAGGGTGCTTGCTGTGTGTGTGTGTGTGTGTGTGTGTGTGTGTGTGTGTGTGTGTGTGTGTGTGTGTGTGTGTGTGTGTGTGTGTGTGTGTGAGAGTCTGTATATCATAGGTACGAATCGGCAGAGTGCGAACATATGGCAGGAAATGAAAAGACAGAATACACTAAAATGTTCGCCACGAAAGGCCTCGAACCCAGACCCCGCAGGACACCGCAGAAAAGGAAGCGATTACCATACCCAGTAAGCTTCACTGACTAGTTGCCTTCTGCTGTATATTATGTATCACGGTTGACCCTTACCTGGCAGGAAAAAAAAAAAAATCCAGAGGTCGCTTGAGGACTGGAATCTGCAAACATCACTTGACCTTCACGCCATTTTTTTTAATGTAAGGAAAAAGGAACCAAAGGCCAGAAACGCCTAAGATTGTTCCCTCAAAAAAAAAAAAAAAAAAAAAAAAGCCAAATTCAAGACACGTTCAATGGTGCTGGAGATATAAGAAACTATTGTATTTTGGGGTAATGTGGAATAAAAAAAATATACATATGTCTAGGTTAAGTCAAAATATAAAATAAATATAATAATAATGTCAATGTACAACGTGTATAAATTCTGAAGACACCTGGATAAACTGAAAAGTAAACAGAATAATTCTTGACACACAGTATATCACATTTTTCATTACATCTTTTATCATACGCCACAAAGACGTAAAAATAAGGTTCATCTATCACTACGATATTTATGATGTTTATCTTACTCATGCTTAGGGTGTGTGTGTGTGTGTGTGTGTGTGTGTGTGTGTGTGTGTGTGTGTGTGTGTGTGTGTGTGTGTGTGTGTGTGTGAGAGAGAGAGAGAGAGAGAGAGAGAGAGAGAGAGAGAGAGAGAGACAGACAGACAGACAGACAGACAGACAGACAGACAGACAGACAGAGAGTAACTCTGAGGCAGTAATTAACAAAAAAAAAAAAGACAGAAACCCATATAAACAAACATGCATACATGAAACAACGAAAGAGTGGAAAAGAGTATGGGAAAGCATACACACACACACACACACACACACACACACACACACACACACACACACACACACACACACACACACACACACACACGAACTCTAGACATATAACGAGTAAGAAAAAAGAAATGAATACAGACAACAAGACTACCAAAAGGAAACACTAACAGGCACAAACAGAAAAACACAACGATCACCTCCAGGGGATTTATGTAAAAAAAAAAAAAAAATACAGAACAAAAACAGACACACAGACGAGCACATAGACAAACTGACGGGCAGATATATTAACAAGAACGTCTGAAAAAAAACAAAAAAAAACTCTTAGACTGTTGCGGACAGATGCAGAAAGATGACAATATAAAGATACAAACTAACACATGCAAGAAAACCCAGCAATTGAGAGAAATACTGTATAAGCAAGTACAAGCAAACAGAAAAATGCTCGCAAATATGAACTCTGTCACAGTTACATAAAACACACACACACACAAAACAAAACAGAAGTCGATGTACAGTGAACATTCTCGTTGAAAAATAACAGGCATATAAACTGATGATGGTAAAATTATTAGTCGACATAAACATCAGCTCGTGAGATATTTATAACGGAGAAAAACACACAGAAACTGACAAAAACAAACTCATGGACAGGAATATTTGCAAGTACAGACAAATAAGAAAACAAAAACTGAATCTCTGAAGATATACTATAGACAGTTTATGGAAACCGCTTTAATGAGACAAGCAGACAAGACATCAAACAAACGGATGGCAGAAATATTAGCAAGCACAGACAAACACGCTAAAATACCAACCTTGAAACATTTATGAAGAGAAAAAAAAAAAAGGCAGAGGCCAAGTGATGGACGTATAAATTAGCAAACACAAGCAAACAAGAAAACACACCTAAGCTGCCATTACTCTCCACATATTCACACTCTCTCCTTTCGTGTCGAGCGGGTGTACCAAGCGAATCCTAGCAAGGGGTGACTCAAGGATACTCTGATTCACACCAGCACCACAACTCACACCACTCTCTCTTCCTCCTTCTGGCTACTTCCAAGCGACCCCCCCCCCTCCCTCGTACTCTCTCTCTCTCTCTCTCTCTTGTCTTTAAAGCATGTGGAACTGACTGCACTCTAAATCGTGTGTAATTTCAGGGTCAGAATGGGAATGGAGTGTGATTTTCTTGCAATCAGGCTCATGAATTATGGCATTTTTAGTAGCATCCTTGAATACTCTGGGGAATCTCCTTGGGGTGCAGTACGCATGTGAGATCAGTATCTCTCTCTCTCTCTCTCTCTCTCAATGACAACCCTTCCATTACTTTGATTCTAATTTTATATTTTCATGGCGTCTGATCTATTTTTGAAGCTTAACGAACCTCATAAATTCAATCGAGGGCAGAAGGACATTTCTCCATTAATTAAGCTTTATTTTTTCTTTTTGCATCATCATTGTTTTTCATCTACTTCATTCACTCAAAGGTGTATGTTAAGCTTATTATAATCGTCTGTCTATCTATCTATCTATCTATTGCCAGACGCCACAATCCCGTAAGGGGTGGCCATTTGACTTTGAGTTATTTGTTTTATGGGGAGGGACACTAATCCTCCACCAACCCACTTGTTGACACGTAGGGAGCACGTATGGTTTGGTTATATGGTTACCACCCAGAGCAGTAAATGGTTTCTTGGCTTACAGGAAACCATTTGGCTTGACACTCAATGTAAAGCCACCTGTAAAAGAAAGAAAAGCAATAAGAAATGACAGGAAAGATTGGAGAAATATGAAGAGAGGAGGGCAGACACAGAAATAGAATGATAAAGGCTAAGGAAGAAGTAGGCAGCTCTACATCAAGTGAGTGGACGATGGTCGCCACCACCTACCACCATAATCGTCTGTCACAAGGTAAAAATTCGAACTCTGGCGTTGTCAAAATAAAGTATAAAATACGTCTTTGGGATGTGGGATGAGTTGGTTTTTGGCGATAATTTGCCTTTTCAGAAACAAATAATTCACGTTCTGTGGTGTGTGTGTGTGTGTGTGTGTGTGTGTGTGTGTGTGTGTGTGTGTGTGTGTGTGTGTGTAAAATAATTCTATCGCAGTTCCGTGCATGTATGAATAATGCTTGTCACACGCTCTTGAACCTCCGCCCCTTCATTGAATATGCACCCACCCACACCCACTCACCCACACACACACACACACACACACACATTTTGTCACATTGATCCTTCCCTGCTCCACTACAGTGCCTGGAGGTTCTCATGGTCTCACCTGTTCCCCCCCCCCCCCGCCCCACTCTTCCTGACAGCCTCGTGTTGGGACAAGGACGAGGTGACAAACACACGGCGACACCACCTCTCTGTACAGTGGCCCAGTGTGAGGGAGAGTTACACAGGGTTACACAAATACTAGTTCACAAAAATCTTAAGGATTTTACTGGTCGATCCTGCCTTTCTATAAGACCAAAGACGAATTAAGTCTTCCCCCCCCCCTCTCTCTCTCTCTCTCTCTCTCTCAAAGAAGGCAAATAAATAAATAAACGAATAAAAACCTGACGAACTATGATATTAACGCAAAAGACCCTCCCTCGTCCTATCAACCCCCTGGCACAGAAACCTATAAAAAACAGGTAGATGCGGCAGCATCCTGGGTGATAATGCCAGAAGGCATGATAATAACAACACTTTTTCTTTTTATTCGATGTACTAGAGACAAAAGAAAAATAATAATGGTTTCAACTTTCCTTTTAATCTGTAATAAAAGTATCAACGTAGGAGAGAAAGCTTAATCATTTGTTCATTTTCCTTTGTAATAAATCATATTCCTGCGTGTTTACAATATACCCATTAGAAGGAGAGACTGGATGGACAGATGTATGAAAGACGCGACTGTGAGTTACAAAGACCGCAGACTAATGGCGGAGGACAGAGTGACATGAAGGCAATTGATTTGTGGTCATCCCTTCCCGCATCAATTTGTCTGGCAGTATATAGACAGTTTTGCGCCGTAGGGATTATTTTTACTAGTGCCTTCTTATGTCAAAATCTTTATAATGCGTAAATTCATGGCAAATGGCGGTCGTAGTCTTTCATCAACCTTCTCATTTCGACCACATATATTTTTTGCTCTAGCTTCCTCCAGACAATTCTGTTTGTCTTAGGAGCGACTTTTCAAACCTGAGGAGTTAGATAATCCCTCTCGAACTGAAAATTGGTACCGGTACTCAAGAAACTGAAGAGGAAATAAAAAACAACACAAAGAAGGAGACGTGGTATGAAAACAACGGAAACAAGGGCAAAATAATGAAAAACCCAGTGCTAAGTCAAAACTACAAAATATCGAGCAAATAAAGACAATAAAAACACTCATTTCAGCTTCCCTCTACAGAAGGAACCATTGATAATACCCCTCAAACATAAAAATATATTGTCATTACAGGAACAATGGGAATAAAAGATACACGGTGTGCTTATTTAAACTCTCTCTCTCTCGCTCTCTCTCTCTCTCTCTCTCTCTGCCGGTGAAGGGTTGAGGCTGTTAAATATTTGGGGTTGAGAGTCTGTTTACCGTGTATTCGTTAACCATGAAAAGCAAATATGGAAGAGAGAGCACGTTATGTCATTCTCTCTCTCTCTCTCTCTCTGCCAATTTTTTTCATTTGTATTCTATTTTTTTTTTCTACGTGTATTTATTCCATCTTGTGCACACTTCCCCCTCATCCTAGTTTAGTCCTCCCTCCCTCCCTCCCTCCCTCCCCCCCTCTCTCTCTCTCTCTCTCTCTCTCTCTCGATAAATATATATAATTACAAAAGCTGGAGCCAAATCTGTGCCAGTAAACAAATTCAAAGACCATGACAAGGACGAGGGGGAGGAAAGTGAGAGTAAATTTATTGGCTTGATAAATAACGCCTGTTTATTAAGACGGGTGTGGTATTAATGTTATTTACTTATATTTATTTTCCTGCTGCTGCTGCTACTACTACTACTACTACTACTACTACTGCTGCTGCTGCTACTACTACTACTACTACTACTACTACTACTACTGCTACTACTACTACTATTATTATTACCTCCGCCAAGGTTGTTTTCACCCCTGACCGTTTGTTTGTTTGTTGTTTGGTTGGTTTGTGAGCAAGATTACACAAAAACTACTGGACGGATTTCCACGAAACTTGGTAGAAGAATGGGCCTTGGTCCAGAATACACTCCATTAAATTTTGGTGCAGATTCGTTTAAAGGTGCGGATCCAGGATTTTTTTTTCTGTTTCCTTAACACTGTGAGATAAGGCGTTTTTCGACGTTTTCGTAAATTTTTTCAGTGAATATTGAATGGATCTTGATAAAAAATAATCAGGCATATTTAGGATGTTGGTATCTACGAATGTGTAAGTTTGGCGCGGATCCATATAAAATTCCGGAGCTAGCGGATTTAAATATGCTTTTATAGGGGGGCAGTCTTTTTCCATATTGGATCAGACTTGACTGAATTAAAAGGAACTGCATGATGGGTCTTGGCGGGGGTACGAACTCTACTGAGTGCCATTCTAGTTATTATTATTACTATTATTATTATTATTATTCAGCTTTAGGCAAACCACTAGTTGTCAAAGCTCTATCTGACCCCCCATTTTAAAAACATTCTTCATTAGTGAATGCAATGGCTTGGTGGTAGCAATAACAGAACACAGAAAACGTCACTGGGGTGCAGGTAGTGAAATCTGGTCGGTCATTCATCACATGATTTCGGAAGCTGAGTTGCACATAGGAAGACTCTGTGCCTGAGAGAAAAGACTGTCTGGACTATGCTCAGAGTAGGATATATAAAAAGGCGATAAAGAGCACATAAAATGGTGATAAAGAACACAGGAAAATAATAAAAAAGTTAACTGTGAATGTCATTTTTATTTGTCTTTTATAAAATGCATTTCATTGAGTTAAAAGATGAGTGGAAAAACGTGTTAATACCTTCAATCCGATGACGTCTAGATGTATTTTTATTATTGTTGCCTCCAGACGATTTTATTCAGCTTGGGGCATATTTTTGGAGCTGGAGGGGTTTAATAAAGCTTTCACTGACCCATTACCAAATTGGGGTTCTTGTAAATCTCAATAAAAAATCGTCTGGAGATTGAATGTGCAATATGAAACTGAGGACATGACGTGAGGACGTTGATATTAGTGTTCCTATTTCGATTATTGCTGTTTCGTTTCGTTTCATTTAGTGTCCCTGTTTCGTCGTCTCCTCTGTCCCTGTCTTCTCCACTTCCTCCCTCTTCTTCTCATACGTCTTCGTCTTTTCATTTCCCCCTATCTTCTTCTCTTCCCTCTTCCTCCTCCTCTTCTCCTTTCCCTTACCTCTTGTGTATTTTTCCTAACCTTATTTTTCCTCCTCCCTTTTTTCTTCTTTTTTCATACATGAGTTCTTCTTCCTCTGCTTATTCTGCTTCTCCTTCTTCTTCCTTATGTCCCGTATTCTTTCATTTCCTTTCTGTTTCTGCTTTTCATCTCCAATTCTTGTTACGAGGTGGAGCAAATGGGAGATTGAGTCTTTTACTTGTATTTCTCCGCCTTCTTGTATTCCTTTTCTTTTCTTCGTTTTCTCCTTGCTTTTCTTCTTCCAGTGAGAGAAAGACGGTAAGGAAGTGGTAAAGGGAGGGTGGGAGTTACGGAGGGGGATAAGATGGAGGACGAAGGAGGTACGCAAAGTCTTATTCTTAACCCATCCAGACCGAGGACTTTTTTTCACTTTGTTCAAGATACCACAAGACGGTTCTTGAGCTTAGAAAATCCCCCAAGTAGTGAAGGAGGGAATGATGCTTAAATCTAACCCCTTTTAGTCTTCTCCAAGCTTAATAAAATCGTCTGTCGTTAAGAATAAATTGAAAAAAAAATACAACTGATGGAAAAGGTTGGCTCTTTCTTCTTGCCATTTCTAGACGATTTTATTTAGTTTACGAGAGACATTTCGAATCTGGAGGAGAGGGGGGGGGTTCATGGAGTCTTTATTTATTCCTCTTAGTACCGAAAATCCTGATAAAATCATCTGGGGGTAAAACAAGATATGACGTAATCGAACTGAAAGGGTTAAAGGTCAAAGGTG
Organism: Coenobita brevimanus; assembly: GCF_032717465.1. Taxonomy (NCBI): domain Eukaryota; kingdom Metazoa; phylum Arthropoda; class Malacostraca; order Decapoda; family Coenobitidae; genus Coenobita; species Coenobita brevimanus. The sequence goes on along the minus strand of NC_137003.1, from coordinate 44,135,127 downwards.
AGAGATACGGAGAGATGGGAGACTGGGAGAACTGGGAGGTTTATTTCCCTGGAGGTAGATAGCTAGAACTGATAGAACCTCCACCACTTGAACCCCCAGAAGTGAACCCTCCCGACGAGCCACCTCCGAAAGAACCCCCTGAACCCCCGGAAATGAAGCCTCCTGATGAACCCCCACCGAATGAACCCCCTGAACCCCCGGAAATGAAGCCTCCTGATGAACCCCCACCGAATGAACCCCCTGCACCCCCGGAAATGAAGCCTCCTGATGAACCTCCAGAACTACCTGAGGATCCTCCTGAGTAGCCGCCGCCTGAACCTCCAGAAATGGACCCTCCTGATGAACCCCCACCGAATGAACCCCCTGAACCCCCAGAAATGAACCCTCCTGATGAACCTCCGCCGATTGAACCCCCTGAACCTCCAGAAATGAATCCTCCTGATGAACCCCCACAGCTGCCACCGGAACAGCCGCCATTACCTCCCGCGTAACCTCCCCCTGAACCTCCATTTGAGCCTCCACCGAAAGAACCCCCTGAACCCCCTGAAATAAAGCCTCCAGATGAACCACCGGAATGCCCACCTCCAAAGGAACCTCCGGACCCACCTGAAATGAACCCTCCTCCGTTTGAACCTCCAGAACCCCCTACTGAGCCACCTGAGTAGCCACCTCCAGAGCCTCCAGAAGTGAACCCTCCATCTCCTCCTCCAGAACCCCCATTAATAAAGTTGCCAGACAAACTCCCAGATGAACCCCCGTTATAATCACCTCCTGAACCCCGGGATGTGAAGCTTCCCACTAGTGAACCCTCGGAAACAAAGCCTCCTGAAGATCCCCCTGAGAAGCCGCCTCCTGAACCCCCAGAAGTAAACCCTCCTGATGAACCACCACCGAATGAACCACCTGAACCCCCGGAAATGAACCCTCCTGATGAGCCACCACAGCTGCCACCGGAACAGCCGCCATTACCCCCTGCATACCCTCCCCCTGAACCTCCAATTAAACCCCCTGAACCCCCAGAAATGAAGCCTCCCGAGCCTCCTCCAAGCGAACCCCCTGTGCCCCCAGAAGTGAACCCTCCTGAACCACCTGATGAACCACTGCCACCTCCTGAGTAACCTCCTCCTGAACCTCCATTTGAACCCCCACCGAATGAACCCCCTGAACCTCCAGAAATGAAGCCTCCTGAACCACCTCCAAATGAACCCCCGGCGCCGCCAGAAGTGAACCCTCCAGAAGAACCACCAGAGTACCCGCCTCCTCCACCTCCTATTCCTCCACAACCTCCACCTCCACAACCTCCTCCTCCATTAAGACCTCCGCTTCCGGAATGTCCTCCTCCATTTCCTCCACAGCCTCCACCTCCGCAGCCACCTCCTCCTCCTCCTCCGCCTCCGTTTCCTCCTCCACTATAACCTCCTCCACCTCCACATCCTCCGCCTCCACAAAGCCCGCCTTCAGTCAGCGCGGCGGAGGCAAGGAGGAGGATAAGAGGGACAGCAAAGCCACGCTGAAAGGCAGAGAGAAAATATAACCCACCTTTCCTTCCTTCCATATATTATTTTTTATCCTCTATATCAATTCCAAATAAAAATCAACACTTGTATTTTACACTACATTCCCCTTTATGTTCTAGGTGGTGGCGACAGTCATCCACTCACTTGATGTAGTGCTGCCTACTTCTTCCTTAGCCTTTATCATTCTTTTTCTGTACCTGCCCTCCTCTCTTCCTATGTCTCCCATCTTTCCTGTCACTTCTTATTGCTTTTCTTTCCTTTACAGGTGGCTTTACATTGAGTGACAAACAAAATGGTTTCCTGTAAGCCAAGAAACCATCTACAACGCTGGGTGGTAACCATAAACCAAACCATACGTGCTCCCTACGTGTCAACAAGTGGGTCGGTAGAGGTTCAGTGTCCCTCCCCGTAAAACAAGTAACTCAAAGTCAAATGGCCACCCCTTACGGGATTATGGCGTCTGGCAATAGCCATAGATAGACAGACAGATTCCTCCTCTTCCCTAATATCAGTATAAAGAAAAAATATCCCTAGAAACTTTCTTTTATAAATTCTTCTTCTCTTCCTCCTCCTTTCTTGCTTCTTCAAAGATTAAACTTAGACATTTATATCCGTAATAGTCTTAACTCACTGTGTTTAAAGATCTTTCCTCCTCTTTCATAGTCTCAAAGATTAACCCTTTACCTGGCAGGATTTAAGGATGACAAAGAGAGAGAGAGAGAGAGAGAGAGAGAGAGAGAGAGAGAGAGAGAGAGAGAGAGAGAGAGAGAGAGAGAGAGAGAGAAGAGGGTTATTACTGAAGCCTTTAACTTCTAATCTTTCTTTCAGATGAACAAAATCTTACGCAGTTACACTGAATTAAATACCTTCGTGCACCAACAGCAGTGAAAAGGTGACGTTAATAATTAAATGAATAAAACAAATAAATAACATCCATGAAAATATTTCTATCCTTTCATAGATTAATTTTGGTCCTGCAGTGCTGTCTCAAAAATTAAAGTGAATAAGTAATCTACATTTTTAAGGCAAAGTGCTGGAAGGGACTTCAACTCAAAATCTTGTTTCTGACCTTCAGTTTCGCACTATGCTGCTTCCTCCAGACGACATATTTGGTTTAGAAAAGACTTATCGAAGCGGAAGTATTAATTCTATACTTCCTTAGTCCCTTTAATACCAGAAGGCCGCCTATAAATTAAATACAGTCATTGGATTTAGTCTGACTAAAATGAAAATGACACTATATGAGTCAAGAGGTAAAGGCAGAGGCAGTGAAGAACAAGTTGCTCTGTATAATCAACAAAACCAAGTATCATCTGGGTTAACACTCTGGGCTGAAGGCAAATAAAATGTCTGCAGATGAGGCTAAAGTCCACACGCCCCATTTATGGCGAGATTTCAAGAGGTAAGAGGAGATCTGATATACTGATGAAAAACCAATTGAGTTCCTAGTCAAAACCACAGTAGTATGACTTTATCTGAAAACATTTTATTTTGTACAGTTAACTGCAAAAGTTCTGTTCCTCTTCCTTCCCCTCAACCCATAACATTATATTAGTCCTGGAGGGTAAACTTAAATGTTAGTTATACCGGTATGTTATACCGGTATGTATCTGTTTAACTAACCAAACAGATTACAGTGACGACATGCAACTTTTCTTCACTGATATGATGTTATGGGTTTCTTGAGGCCAGGAGAGGGACCGAAACTTTTGCAGAGAACTGTACATGTCATAAGGCGAATTGTCTGTTAAAAGTCCTACTAAATACTGACAGCCATAGTTAAAAAAACCGCATCAGAAGGAGGAGAATATCGATACATAACTACCTATCAGCCTTATCTTTTTTCCCATTCTTTGTTTCCTTATCTTTTTCTCATCTCAGTGACTGCAACTTTTATCATTCATTAACTACTCTATTCATATTATCCTCCCATAGAGATTCGCAGAGACAGATGCTAGTACCAGAGTTACTTAGTCTGGTAAGGTAATTTCGAGAGAGAGAGAGAGAGAGAGAGAGAGAGAGAGAGAGAGAGAGAGAGAGAGAGAGAGAGAGAGAGATCCTCCCACACCAACCTCAACCTACCAAACACTCACCATATCCACTGTGGAAGGACGAAAGGACGACGTGTTGTAAAGAAGGATGGCTCGTCTGTCCAAGTCCTCTTCAGTATCGTCGATCCCTCCTCCTTATATACGGGTTGTGTCGCGGCCTTCAGAGTGGGCTGGGGCAGGAATCATGGAGGGATGGGGGGGAGAGGGGGCGTGAGGAGGGGACCTGGAGGGCGGGCATGACAGAGCTAAAAAGCATTATATCCGAGGCTCTTCCACTAGAGGTCAAAATCCCCTTCCATTTTGCTGTGGATTTGGTTCCAATTTGCTGTAGATCACAATGGAAACTTTTCTTCTTTTTTTTTCCATCGGTGATTTTTCCCCATTCTACTGCATGAGTTTTTATTTTTTTTATTTTTTTTGTGAAGATGATACGCGGGATGCGCAAGGCTGGCTGGAATAGAAGAACAGTTAAAATGGATGACGAAAATGGTACAATAGTACAGAAAAAAGGTTAGGAATGGTCGATATAGAAATAAAGAAAGTATGGGAATAAAGGAGATATAAAAGGAAGTTCGGAAATAATGAAAGAATGACAAAACCCTGCAATGGATAAAAGAGGCAGAGGACGTATACGAGAAGAACTGGAAGGTTTCGAGGAGCTAGAGGAAGACATATATACAAGAAAGGGTTGGGAATCAAGGAGCTGCAAAAGGGTAGGATCATAATGAGGATTTTTGTTTTTTTGGAAATGATGAGGAATTAGTAGAGGCTAAAAAATGTTGGAACTGCTAAAGGAAGACTGGAAATGATAGAAGAACAAGAGCATGAAATACAGCAAAGAAGAAAGTGGAAACGATGAACGTGATATAAATGTAACACAGGGTTGGAAAAATGATGGACTACTCCCCCCCTGCCAAAAAAAAAATAAATAAATAAATAAGTGGAATAAACCAACATTGGAATAATTCAGCATAGGATGTCACAGGAAGATTAACCCTTTCTGTACGAGGATGTCTCGATCTCTGGATGTTGTGGGCTTCTCTGAGCGAAAAAAAATGGCGTTTTTTGAAAAAAAAAAAAAAAAAAAGCGTTCTCAGTCCCCGGCCCCCTAAAAAAAATCGAGAGAGAGAGAGAGAGAGAGAGAGAGAGAGAGAGAGAGAGAGAGAGAGATCCGTGCTAACTAAAATCGTGTGAGGTTAGCCAGAAGACACAGTACATCGCATTCAAAAAGTTAATCTAAAATAAACTTGCGTGGTGTTAAAAGCAATAAAAATGTAAACAATAAAACGTCCTCGGCCGGGAAAAGGTTCATGGATGAGATGAAGGCTTGTTGGAAGTGTCTGTGAGGAGAATAAATACTGAAGACGGCGGAGAGAGAGAGAGAGAGAGAGAGAGAGAGAGAGAGAGAGAGAGAGAGAGAGAGAGAGACTCGTTAGGAAATCTCTTAACGACTTCCAAATATTATCTTATTACATTAGAGCAACACCACATTAACACACAGATAAACACTTCGATGTCGTTTGTGTTAATATATTCTGGCTATCCTCAAGCGACTTTATTCAAGCGATTTTATTTTCAACTCCAAGGCATTCTTGAGGACTAATATCGATCCACTTCCTTACGATAAATAAAGGGAGAGTGAACACTAACTTTTGAAACCCAGTGATGCGCTCCACGGAACCCAACAAAACTTTTCATGATAATGTGTGAGAATATCATAACTGTTCGTCTTAAAAGTGGACCGATATTCTTCACCGAGACCGTACCTTCACGCTGATAGAATTTACAATGTCGTTTTCCAAGCCAGCTACACCTTGCTTTGATGTCTTTAACCTCTCCAGTTCGATGGGGCTATATTTCAATCTCGTTACCCTAAAGAAAATTTTACTCAACGTGGAAGAGAGTTTTCGAGTTTGAGATGCCAGAAAAAAGCCACCGTTGACGCCTCCACAAAAAAAAAAAAAAAAAAAAAAAATTATCCCATAAGATGAAGATAAACGTCAGGGGCTGCCATAAAAAAAAAAAAAAAAGATGTTTTCTTAATGACAAGACAAAATAAAACAGGTTAATAAGGAAGCAGACTAAAATAGGAAAAACAGTGTTTAATGCGTTCTTTTTTCCCTGTGAGGTCTCGACACACGTTCACTTTGAGCTTTCTGAAACGTTTTTGACAACTTCAGTTCAAGGATATCTTTTCCCATCACTCTATTAGTCATCCGAAACTTTTTATCAGTTTCAATTCGCGGACATCTTTTTCCTTCACGTTATCTGTTGAGACTTTCTTAACAGCTCCAGTTCAAGGACATCTTTTCCCCCCACTCCAATAGTTATCTAAAACGTTTATAACAATTTCAATTTGAGGACATCTTCCCCCCTCCCCACTCTGTTTTCTGAAAGGTTTTTAATAGCGTCAGTTCGATGGCATCTTTTTTCCTACGATAAAAACTTTTTTAGGAGTTATTTTTCAAAATGGAAGGTTACATATTGCCTTCACTGAACACTCCACTACAGTAAGTCTCAACGTCTTTATGTAGCAATCAATGTTAAAATCAGAAGGCATCCACCCAGAAAAAGAGTTAATGATAAAAGAAGTACGATGAGAAAACACACAAAATCAACCAAAACACCGATGACAGCTGTCTGTAGTTACCAGCCAACTTAAAACGATGAACAACTCTAAAAAAAAAGAAAGAAAAAAAATACACCAGATCACTCCAGACACCTCTTGATGCGTCTTTCCTCTGATGACGTATGTTCACCTTGAGTCAGCTGAAGCGTCTTAATCCAGGTGTGTGGCATCTTTGATAACCTGGGGTAATTCAGTAATTTATCCTGGCCACCTTCAAATGAATTTATCTGTTCTGGGGAACCTCTGACAATCCAGGGTTTAAAGACGATTGTTTCTAAAATATTCACATCGTCTGTCCTTCCTTGAATTACACCATTTTGACGACGGAAAAAATAAGAAATTAATAATAAATTTACATAAATAAATGAATAAAAAGACGAACAAAAAATGAGTAATCTTACTAAAAGACTTAAAGATAAAAAATTAATACAATACGGAGTACCTTGGTGAACGAAATGATCCACTTGAATATGAACCAGCTTGTGAAACGCTGGAACTCCCTCCAAAACTTAAAATTACGGAAACGACCACAACTCTGCGAAACGACCCAGAACACGGAGAACATAAACACGAACGAAATGGACTGTCGGGGAAGCGAAGCGAAGTGAGACAGGGGGCGAAGGTTGAAAAAACACTCCAGCCTCTGAATATCGACACATGACCATATCAGACGATCCCAGTGTTTACATGTTGCCGTAGCAGCAGCAGTAGTAGTAGTAGTAGTAGTTGTAGTAGTAGTAGCAGTAGTTGTAGTAGTAGTTGTTGTTGTTGTTGTTGTTGTTGTTTTATGATTCTGTTATTTTTTATGTTGCTCTTGTTCTCGTTCTACGCTGATATTATTATTGTTGTTTTTTCACTAGTCTTGTTATTATCGTAGTTTTCGTTGCTTCCGTAATTTTTGCTCTGGTTGTTTATTGCAGTCGCTGTTGTTGTAGTAGGTACTGATGAATTTGTTGCGGTTGTATTTTGTTGCTGTCATTCTTATTGGCTGCATTGTTATTACTGTTGCTGTTGTCTGAAATCTGGTGGCTGAAAAACTGTTATTATGAGTTGTATATGATGGCTAAAAATGATTTATATATGATGGCTAAAAATATGAATGAAAATGAAGAAAAAAGGACATGGAAAGCATATTAAGAACAGAGAATAATTTCTACGGTACGTAGAAAGAACAACGAAGAACAGAGGGGAAACCAAGAAGAACAGGCATGACCAGAACAAATATGAACAGGAGAAAGAGAAAGCGAACAAACAGGAACACACACACACACACACACACACACACACACACACACACTCACATAATCCTTCATGGACGCAGGAGAAAAAGAAGGGAACACGTAATTGCAAATATTGCTTAACCTCCTTTGGCCTAAAAGCGTCATTTTTAGTTATTTTTTTATATATCCAAACGCCGCTTTTTTTTTTTTTTTTTTTTTTTAAAGGGCACCTAAGTAGTGACGGAGGTGATTTAAAAAAAAAAAAGGAAATGATTGATGAAAATGAGAACAAGCACGGCCGTACACCTTCAATGTCCAGCCGTGAGCGTAAGGGCCCTGGGCTAGGCTCTGCATTGTAAAATATTTATGGTAGTAGCATGTATTCGTTATGGATGGTGGGTGTTAGTGTAGAAGTGGTGACATGTGGAGGTGCGTGGTATGGAGAAAGACTACTGTGCTTTGGGAACAGGCTGTAAAGTACACACACACACACACACACACACACACACACACACATACAAAGAGAATGACCAAAAGGGATTATGTGAGCTAAAAATCCCAGCCACTCCTTGCATTTGAACCCCTTATGGGCCACACCTAAAAACGATAGACCAACAGGCTTTT